>NC_142025.1:123142142-123177142 GCF_049901735.1 Notechis scutatus
AGGAGGAGTGAGTGGCCTGGGGTGGAGGAGAGGAGGAGGAGGTGAGTGGCCTTGGGTGGAGGAGAGGAGGAGGAGGAGTGAGTGGCCTTGGGTGGAGGGGAGAGAGGAGGAGGAGGAGTGAGTGGCCTGGGTGGAGGAGAGGAGGAGAGTGAGTGGCCTTGGGTGGAGGAGAGGAGGAGGAGAGTGAGTGGCCTTGGGTGGAGGGAGGAGGAGGAGTGAGTGGCCTTGGGTTGTGGAGGAGGAGGAGGAGGAGTGAGTGGCCTCAGGTGAGAGGAGAGGAGGAGGAGGGAGGAGAGTGAGTGGCCTTGGGTGGAGGAGAGGAGGAGGAGGAGTGAGTGGCCTTGGGTGGAGGAGAGGAGGAGGAGGAGTGAGTGGCCTTGGGTGGAGGAGAGGAGGAGGAGTGAGTGGCCTTGGGTGGAGGAGAGGAGGAGGAGGATGAGTGGCCTTGGGTGGAGGAGAGGAGGAGGAGGAGTGAGTGGCCTTGGGTGGAGGAGAAGAGGAGGAGGAGTGAGTGGCTTGGGTGGAGGAGAGGAGGAGGAGTGAGTGGCCTTGGGTGGAGGGAGAGGAGGAGGAGTGAGTGGCCTCGGGTGGAGGAGATGCGTAGGGGCACCCAGGAGAGAGAGAGAGAGACGGGGACCCCCAAACTCCTATTGGCACAGGCCACACTGTCTCTCTCTCTCTCTCTCTCTCACACACACACACACACACTCTCTGGCCAACACAACAACTCCCCCCCCTCCTCCGCCATCCCGGCTGGGCAAGGCTGACCCCCAGCGTCCTCCTGGCCTTGGGTCATTCCTCGGGCGCAGCTCAGCTGGGGAGCGGTGGTGGGCTGCCAGAGCGTAGAAGGCCAGGGCTTTCTCCGGGGAGACACGGGGGCACCTCAGGTTGGGGTTCCACTGCGGGCGGAGGAGGAGCTGCAAGGCAAGGCGGGAGTCAGTGGGGAGGGGGTGAGGAGGGGTTGTCCCAAAACTCCCGGGAAGGGGCAGAATGAGGGTTTGGGGGTCTCGTGGGAAGCTTGGGTGGGGCCCATGGGCCGTTAGGGGAGCAGTTAGGGTGAGGGGTGAGGGTTAGGCTAGGGTGAGGGTGGCGAAGGTTAGGTGAGGGTTAGGGTTAGGGTTAGATGAGGGTTAGGGTGAGGGTTAGGGTGAGGGTTAGGGTGAGGGTTAGGCTAGGGTGAGGGTGAAGGTTAGGTTAGGGTTAGGGTTAGATGAGGGTTAGGGTGAGGGTAAGGGTGAGGGTTAGGTGAGGGTGAGGGTTAGGTGGGCTAGGGTGAGGGGTGAGGTTAGGTTAGGGTTAGAGGGTTAGGGTTAGGTTAGGGTGAGGGTTAGGATTAGGGTTAGGTGAGGGTTAGGTTAGGGTTAGGTGAGGGTTAGGTTAGGGTTAGGGTTAGGGTTAGATGAGGGTTAGGGTGAGGGTTAGGTTAGGTGAGGGTTAGGTGTGGGTTAGGGTGAGGGTTAGGTGAGGGTTGGGATAGGTTAGGGTTCGGGTGAGGGTTAGGTGACGGTTAGGGTTAGGTTGAGGGTTGGGTGAGGGGGTGAGGGTTAGGGTGAGGCTAGGTATGGGTGAGGGTTAGGTTAGGGTGAGGGTTAGGTGAGGTTAGGGTGAGGGTTAGGTTAGGGTCAGGGTTAGGGTCAGGATGAGGGTTAGGGCTAGGTTTAGGTTAGGGTGAGGGTTAAGGTTCGGTTAGGGTGAGGTTAGGCTAGAATGAGGGTTAGTGCGGTGCAAGGGTTAGGTTAGGGTTAGGTTGAGGGCTAGGGCTAGAGTTAGGGCTAGGTGAGGGTTACATTAGGGTTAGGGTGAGGTTAGATGAGGGTTAGGGTTAGGGTTAGGGTGAGGGTTAGGTATGGGTAGGGTTGGAGTTACGGTAGGGTTAGGGTCAGGGTCAGGATGAGGGTTAGGGCTAGGTTTAGGTTAGGGTGAGGGTTAGGGTTAGGGTTCGGGTGAGGGTTAGGTTAGGGTCAGGGTTAGGGTCAGGGTCAGGATGAGGGTTAGGGCTAGGTTAGGTTAGGGTGAGGGTTAGGGTTCGGGTTAGGTTAGAGTGAGGTTAGAGCGAGGGCGAGGGTTAGGGTTAGGTTAGGGTGAGGGCTAGGGCTAGACTTAGGGCTAGGTGAGGGTTACATTAGGGTTAGGGTGAGGGTTAGGTCAGGTTAGAGTGAGGGTGAGGGTTATCGGTTGTGTGTGGACTTCAGGGCCCAGAATTCTTGGCTTTGCTAGCTGGGGAATCCCGGGGCTCGAAGCCCCCCGCTAAGCTGCCCCAGTTTTGAGAAACTGGGGTTCAGCCCCTCCGAAACCCTCCCTGCTAGGCAACTAGTAGCCTCCCACCTGGCTTGCAGGACAACCTGGCGGACCAAAATGGCTGCCCTCCCCAACGTCACCTAGCCCCTGGCTCTCACCTGGGCACTGGCGCCTCTGCCCAGGAAGGGCCTGGCGTAGGGCTCTGGCGTCCGGGCGGGGCTCAAAAGACACGCGGCCGTCCCGTTTCCTGGGGGGAGCCACCTCTCCTGGGTCGCCTTCTCCCTTCGAAACAAAGGAGGGGAGGGCCAGATCGGGAGGCGCTGGCACTTGCTCGGGTCTCTCGCCTCCGACGGAGAGAGACCTGCAAAGCAAGGCCGCGGCCGGTGGGGGCACCCCGAGAGCAGCCGGATGGGGGAAAGGGCGTCCATTTGCAAGGAGGGGAAGCGGCCTCTGGCTCTTTGGGGTCAAGGTTGCCCCTCGCCATCCCACGCTGGGGTGGGGGGTTCCTGGTGCCACCTCCCTGGCGGGAATCACGCCCTCCTGTAAGCTTCGGGGTGGTTGGCTCTTTTGGGGGGCCGGGCCAAGCTACCCTTTGGGGTCTGGGTTTTACGGCCTCTCGCAATTGCCCCCGTTTGGGCCGGAACCGATGATTTCTCCCAGGGTTGGGCAAACAAGGGGTTCGCTTAACGACCGTAGCCAAAAAAGGGTTGTCAAAAATCAGGTCGGTCACATGGTGACGGTGCTTTTCCCTCCGGCCTTCCCTAACTTGCTACAGCTAGTTTCTCCACTTACGACCGTTCGTTGAATGGCCGTTGCAAGATACAAGGTGCTGGGGGGAAAAAACGACGACTTCGGACCATTTTATTCACCGTTGGGAACCGTCCCATCGCCACGGCCACGGGATCAAAATTCATGGCAACTGGGTCGTAGTTTAGGACGCTTGCCCTATCCTGCCCTCCCAACCCCCCCTTTGCAACTTCTTGACCAGCAAGAAGGGGGGGGGAAGCTGAATTCACTTAACAACCGGGCTGCCTGTTGGGCACTTGCAGTGCTTCGCTTCATGACGGTGCCAAGAAAACTCCTCCAATGGGGCAAAACGCCCTTAACAAGAACGTTGGGCTCAATTGTGAGTGGACGGTGAGGACTCCCCGTTTCATGTCAAATGCTCCCAAGAGGGGAGGAAGGGCAGATGACCCCTGGGCTGGGCAGTGTCCGAAGGAAAGGGACCCTGGGGTCAGTCTGGGCCCTTCTCGGCAGCCAGACGGAAACCAAACCAGCCCTGGGGGTTGGAAACCCGCCAAGACTTTCTCGTCTACCAACCGGAGCCCAACCTTTGGCCCCGGAGGAGGGGCCACCAGAATACCCACCTGCGCGTGACCCAAGTTCCCGCCACCTTTACAAAAGAAAAGGGGGGTTCCCTTACTTGTCGATGTTGCTCTGCCGCCTCTTCACCTCCTCCAAGTGATACAACACGGAGACGCCCCGGAGGTGTCCGGGCCCTTCTGCTTGGGGCGCTTCTTCTTCTTCTGGCACAGCTCCTTGGGGACGGGAGGCTCTGCGGAGCAGGGGCCGTCTCCCAGGGCCACGGGCCCCCCTCCTCTCCGGCGGGCCGCTGGGCTGCACATCCGGATGTCTACAAAGGGCAGGGAAGCACAGGGGCCTCGGGTGAGAGCTTCCCTGCAGAAGGGGGCTCCCCGCTTCAGTGGCCAGAGAAATCGTTTCCGCGTACTCAACGAGTAGTCTTCAAGAAAACTCCTCCAATGGGGCAAAAATTCCCTTAACAGGAACGTTGGCCTCAAAAATCGTTTCCGCGTACTCAACGAGTAGTCTTCAATGGGTCTAAGTCGACGTAGAGGGAAGGAAGCAGTGGGGTGCTACAAGATTCAGTCTTAGGCCGAGTTCCGGTTTGCAAGCGCTTCGGGGCAGGCAGGAATCCGCGATCGTGCGCGGTTTCTGCCTGCGCTCGCCGCTGGAGTGCCCCGAGCCAGCCGGCTTCGGGGCTAAGCCACCCCGTTAGAGGTGGTCGAAGATAGGGGAGACCTGGCAGGGTCGAAGGGAATCGCACCTCTCCTCCCCAGCCGGCTAAACTCCCTTTTCCGAAGGCGGTAAGAGCGGCGGTCAGAAATGGCCGCCTCAAAGAAGCACTCAGCCGGAAAAGAAAGTGCAGGAGGAAGGGAAGAAGTGACAGTTTTTTGGCTGACCAGGACAAAAAGCAAACAACTAAGGTATCCTGGAATTTAAATTTTTGCAAAAGAGACATCGCTCCCAAAGAAGACTCGGAAAAAAGCGGCGAATGAAAGTGAAAAGGGAAAGGTTTTTTGTTTTTGTTTTCACTCTCTTTCCTAACGTTGACAGCGAACAGAAATGAATGAGAAATCGGGAAAAACCCGCTTTGGCATCAATAGGTAAATAAACTGGATAATTAAATGTCAAGGGGATAATAAGGATTTCTGAACACTAACAAAAAAACATTTTTCTTATATGCATCCATGTATTCATAACTATGTTGATACTTATACCGTCCCTGTCCTATTGTTTCTTTTTATTTTTCTTATATGCATCCATGTATTCATAACTATGTTTATACTTATACCGTCCCTGTCCTATTATTTCTTTTTATTTTTCTTATATGCATCCATGTATTCATAACTATGTTGATACTTATACCGTCCCTGTCCTATTGTTTCTTTTTATTTTTCTTATATGCATCCATGTATTCATAACTATGTTGATACTTATACCGTCCCTGTCCTATTGTTTCTTTTTATTTTTCGTATACGCATCCGTGTATTCATAACTATGTTTTTACTCATACCTATTCTCTCGTAAGCAGTTGACAAACCAAATAAAATCAAATAAAGTGAAATCCTGCCTCCGAGACTTCAGCCCCTGTCCCAACGCCTGGTGGGAGCCCCCAACAGGTGGCAAAGGTATCCCAGTGGGAGTGCCAGGGTCCCCCTCCTAAGGCACCCAAAAACCCCAGCTTCACCGACGGAACAAACTTGCACTTTTCCCAGGGAAGAAGCAGGAGGAAAAAGCAGCGGTTTCGAAAGAAGGCCTCAGCCAGGCCGCGGAAACCTACCAGCAGGTGTGGGGCCTCCTGGTACTGGTCCATCCAGAGGTAACTGAAAGAGAAACAGGTAGATAGGTGCGATTTATTTGGCTTTCGCTTCAGGATCCCTTCCGTATGAAATGTAGGAGAAAGAATCGGCTGTAGGAAGTCAGCCAAGCCTGGGTGCAAATCTTTACATTTGGAAATCCCTGGCTAGGTAATGACCAGGAAAAGCAAAAGAATTCCGATTTAGCGCTTGCGAAGGATATCGGCCTCCTTTCCTGCTTCGTCTCGCCGGCAAAATATATATATATATATATATATTTTGCAAACAAAAGGGAGCCACCGCTTCCCCTCCCGTAACGCCCCCCCCCTGAATTTCAATCCCCTAACATCATGGGGGACGCTGTGACGGGTCGTTCAGTGTGGGAAAAACCGGTCGCCGGTTCCCCTTTTTCCAGCACCGTCGTAACTTCGATCGGTCTCGAAGTGAGAGGTTCTAAGTCAGGGACTAACCAGGACCAGGGAGGGGAAAAAAACCAACCCGGAACGGTGTTTCTCTCCCGCCCCCCCGCCACATCCCCGAACGGTGTCACCCGCCGGGATGGCGAAACGTTACCTCGGCTGCTGGACGAGCCTGTCCCAAAAGTCCGCCGTGCCGTGGGCATCGCGGGCGGGACCGACTTCGGCCTGGACTCGGCTGACCATCTTGGATTGCCTTGAAAAAAGAGGAGGGTGGAAAAAAAACCTGTTTAGTTTTCGAGCCAACGCGGTGCAAAGGAAATGGTCTTTATTGCACGCGAGCAGAATCCGGCGGGCTATGAAAAACCCAGTGCCCTTACATCCCTCAATCCCACTGCAATCCCCGTCCATTTTCCTCCCGCCGCCATTTTGCCTGAAGGTTACAGAGTAGAAAGACAACCTGTTTGAGGATTCGTGCACGAACAGCCGCTTAGAATTGTATGGGCACCAAATTGGAAAAAAAAAAAGGAGAAAAATTCCCGACGAGGAGGAAACCATTCGGAAAATAACGGAACGTGCAGGAATGGGTAGAGCAACAATGGCAATGAAAGAACAGGAAGAAAAAGATTATTATAAGATTATTATAATAGTAATGTTACAATTGATTGGATATATTTTATGAATGGTTAGACAGAAGAAACGGAAACGCGCGATAATAGTAATGTTACAACGGATGGACTTAGATTGAGCGAGAGAATGAATAGAATTTAGGTAAGCATGAGATATATTTTTGAAAGATAAGAATTACAACATTCATGATGATATAATAATGGACCAAGGCGAGATCAAATATTGATTAGGATGGTTTATATATACAAACAAGTAAGAAATGTATGATAATGTTATTACGTGCACAGGATATAGGTACCAACCGGCACAATGTTGAACTGAAAGATGCTTTGGTTGGTTTCTTTTTGTTGTAAAAATAAAAAAATAAAAACTTTTTCAAAATAATAATTCCCTCCCGCCGCTTCCACTTCCTTTTGAGACAACGTCAGGAGAGGAATGAAAGGCGTAATAAATCTAGCATTTCCTGGAAGTCAACTGTTTTATTATCTATTTATTTTTATTATCTATTTATTGCAAGCTTTTTTTTTTTAAAGAAGGAAAGGAATAATAAGTTCCTCCTGCAGTGAGGGATGAAAGCACCTCAAAGTTTGGAGCGTATTATCAATATCAAAGGAAGCAGAGCAGGCTCTAAGGAAAAGCTCAGCTTTGATGAATATAGAACACCAAAAATAATATTGAAGAAAGATTAAAATAGCTTATTTTAAAAGCTATTTAAAAGCTTTTAAAAGAAGCTCCAGAAAAGGACATGCTCGGATGCAAAAAGATATTGGACTAGAAGCCACACATGGTTGGAAAAAAAAACGACAAAGCAACACATAGGACTTTAAACCTGAGCTATTTTTATTGGGAATTATACCAGAAACATATTGTAAAGCATTGAAATGTTTTGATTGTCAAATGTTTTAACAGCGGCTAGAATTGTTATTTGCTAAGAATTGGAAAAAGGAAAAAAAAAAAAACACCTACGCAGGAGGAAATTATTAAGAAAATCATGGACTGTGCCGAAATGAGTAAATGGACATTTGAAATTAAAAGAAGAAGAGGATAAACAATGTTAGATGACATGGGATTTATTTTAGCAATGGTTAGATAAAAAGACATGGTAAAGAAATAGATTAGTAAGCCTCTCACTCAAAGTTAATAGACTGAAAAAGAATGCAATATAAAACATATAACCATTGGATGAATGTATAAGATTAAATCCTAAGGAAAATTAGAATATCTCATATAAAATGATGGGAAAATAGTCCAATGAATGTTCAATAATCAATATTATACAAGCACAAGCTAGACCAAAATTTCTCTTGGGACAAATGGCAAGGAGGACAAATTCCTTCCTGGTCCAAGGGTTAAGCAAGAAGCAAAAGAGGTTTGCAATGACCTTTGGCCAGTGCAAAAGTCCAATATTGGCATTTATCTTGGCGGAAAGGTGAGACCGCACAGAAATGAAGCCACCAGGTGGCAGCAGAGAGAGCCCCCCAAAAAATCCTTCCTCCCTGCTGCCACCTAGGGGGCGTCCTGAAAATGGGAGCATTCAATTGAAGGCCACGGAAGCAGCCTATCCGCCTCGTGGTTAAACATCTGGGGACAGGAATGACTTGACCATCATGGTTCAAATCCAAGTTTGAAGGAACGAGTGGACTTACAGATCTGGCAAAAAAATAAATAAAAGAGATCCATTCGAGAGACTAGTTTGGCTCTGAATTGCATTCTTTACTTTTCAGGCCTAACTTTTCAGGCCTAACTAACCCCCGTGAATCCCCAACCTTGTTTTGACACGACTGAGTTACAGGTAGTCCTCGTTTAGCGACCGCAACGGGGGCCCGCAATTTGGTTTGCGAGCGCTAAGCGGAGGCCGCAAACCGCGCTTACGATCTTCCTTCGGCTTGCCTTCGCTTTACAGGCTTGCGAAGGTGGTCCACGCGAGGATTGGTCACAAAGGGAGTTTTTTTGCCCCCCCCACAATGGGGATGAACGGCTGCTGTATGAGGCAGTTGATAAGCAAGGACTCGCTGCTTTTAAAGGCCACAACTAGTAAGTAAATGCAAATATTCCAACCGGTTTCGGACTTTGCAACAGATTTATGGCTTGGGAAATGGAGGCAATTTTCGTCACCCGTTTGCCGTCTTCTGTCTCACACACACACACACGAGCTCTTTGGCGTTAACGTATTGATCTTGATTGGCAATTGGGTTTAATTGATTGGGTTTAATTGAATTGTTTCAGACAGGGAAAGAATTCGACAAGTGTGCAGTCAGCAACGGGGCATGTGATGTCTTTCCGAGGCAGAAAACATGATTGAATTCATCCTCTCCATCACGCGCTCCTGGAGGCCTCGGGTTTGAGGCAAAACCCGCGTCCCAACGTGTCCCGTGTTGCGTTCACGCTTCCGGAGCGTACGGGCGATGCCACGCAGACTGAAGCCAAACGCAACGGGGTTTAAGAAATAGATCACAAGACCTTTTGCCCCCACAAAAAAAAAATTCCTGCAAAGGCAGCTTTCATTCAAAGCAAGAGGCGCCTCCTAATCTGCCAAAGAGAGCGGAGGGCATCATCTTTTGCAGAGTGCCGGCTAAGATCGGAGCCGTTTCCGATCAGGTTTCCCTGCTTCCTGCCGGTCACAAAGCGATGTCAGATGGTAGGCAGCTCTTGACTGACAAACCACCACTGAGGCCCAATTTCCCCGTGGCTAAACGAGACCAGTCCAGGGGATTTGGCCCCGTTTTGACGACCGTCCTGGCCGCGGTTGTGAAAGAAAGGGCGGCAAGTGACTCTGCTTGTTCAAAAGGTACCCACCCCCAAAGTGATCCCATGAGGATCCTGGGATGTTGCAACGGTCCTAAGTCCATGCCAGTTGCCAAGGGTTGATCGAGCACCGTAGGGATGCTGCGATGGTTGTGAAGTGTGAGAAGTGGTCGTAAATCCCCTTTGTCAAGCACCCCCTTTGTAACTTTGAACACACGGTTGTAAGTTAAGGGATGCCCGTACTCAGTCAGGTACAGCTGACGGTTTGCAGGCAAAAGCTCCTGCAAGGCCTCCTGCTCTGCCTCTCTATGGAGCCTGTCGGTCATCCAGGTTGTCCCAAAGGTGCTTTTTTAAAATATAAATATATATCTATCTCTATCTATCTATCTATCTTCTATCTCTATCATCTATCTATCTATCTATCTATCTATCATCTATCTATCTATCTATCTATCTATCTATCTATCTATCTATCTTCTATCTCTATCATCTATCTATCTATCTATCTACTATCTCTATCATCTATCTATCTATCTATCTATCTATCTTCTATCTCTATCATCTATCTATCTATCTATCTATCTCTATCTATCTATCTATCTATCTATCTATCTATCTTCTATCTCTATCATCTATCTATCTATCTATCTATCTATCTATCTATCTATCTATCATGTATCTATCTATCTATCATCTATCTATGTATCTATCTATCTATCTATCTATCTATCTATCTATCTATCTATCTATCTATCTATCTTTCTATCTCTATCATCTATCTATCTATCTATCTATCTATCTATGCCTATCTATCTATCTATCTATCTATCTATCTTCTATCTATCTATCTATCTATCTATCTATCTATCTATCTATCTATCTAATCTGATGATATATCTGATGATGGCAGATGAGATTCTGCCAAAACGTTGCTACAACTTTAAAAGCACAACTACAATAACGTGGAAAAATACCTGAACAAAGCTGAATACCATACATACATACATACATACATACATACATATAAAACACTCATTCCATTCCAAATCAATTCTATCGTTAATATTCATTAAAATCTTAACATCTTTTTCCTTTCAGTTGAAAATCATACTTCCTTGTGAACACTTATAAACTTTCCATAATTAATTCTTTTTGTTGTTTTTGCATAATTCTCTTCACATATTTTTATAAATCATTCATAATAATTAGAATGTTCCCATCCTTTCCTAATTTCATTCTCTCATTCACTTTCTTTCATTTCTTTATAAACAAACATTCCACTATATTACAATCAATATTTTATCCATCCTTTTAGTCATCCTATTTTCTGAAATGATTTCTCTTTCTAATATAACCATGCTATCTTATGTCCCTTTGCAGAATCCCTTTTTCCATTAAATTTTCACCCATGATCTCTGAACAGGCATTTATACTTTCCATCCTTAGACCGTTTCCCTGTTTCTCTATATCTTTGTTTCTGTCTTTTAGGACTTCTTTTCCTTTCTCCCTCCACTTTCTCTCTACTTCCAATTCTCTCTTCTGCAATCCCTTCTTTCTAATATTGTACTTATTTTTCCAAACTATTCTTTTTTTGTTGACTTCTTTTCCTTTCTTTCTTCTCCCTCCGCTTTCTCTCAACTTCCAATTCTCTCTTCTGTCATCCCTTCTTTCTAATATTGTACTTATTTTTCCAAACTATTCTTTTTTTGTTGACTTCTTTTCCTTCCTTTCTCCTCCCTCCTTTCTCTCTACTTCCAATTCTCTCTTCTGTCATCCCTTCTTTCTAATATTGTACTTATTTTTCCAAACTATTCTTTTTTTTGTTGACTTCTTTTCCTTTCTTTCTTCTCCCTCCGCTTTCTCTCTACTTACTTCTAATATTGATTTTCCAAAATTTTTTTGTTGCCTTTTTCTTTCTTTCTCTCTCTTCTGTCATCCCTTCTTTCTAATATTGTACTTATTTTTCCAAACTATTCTTTTTTTGTTGACTTCTTTTCCTTCCTTTCTCCTCCCTCCTCTTTCTCTCTACTTCCAATTCTCTCTTCTGTCATCCCTTCTTTCTAATATTGTACTTATTTTTCCAAACTATTCTTTTTTTGTTGACTTCTTTTCCTTTCTTTCTTTCTCCCTCCACTTTCTCTCTACTTCCAATTCTCTCTTCTGTCATCCCTTCTTTCTAATATTGTACTTATTTTTCCAAACTATTCTTTTTTTTGTCGACTTCTTTTCCTTCCTTTCTCCTCCCTCCTTTCTCTCTACTTCCAATTCTCTCTTCTGTCATCCCTTCTTTCTAATATTGTACTTATTTTTCCAAACTATTCTTTTTTGTTGACTTCTTTTCCTTTCTTTCTTTTCTCCCGCCACTTTCTCTCTACTTCCAATTCTCTCTTCTGTCATCCCTTCTTTCTAATATTGTACTTATTTTTCCAAACTATTCTTTTTTTGTTGACTTCTTTTCCTTTACTTTCTTCTCCCTCCACTTTCTCTCTACTTCCAATTCTCTCTTCTGTCATCCCTTCTTTCTAATATTGTACTTATTTTTCAAACTATTCTTCTTTTTTTGTTGACTTCTTTTCCTTTTTTTCTTTCTCCCTCCGCTTTCTCTCTACTTCCAATCTCTCTTTTGTCATCCCTTCTTTCTAATATTGTACTTATTTTTCCAAACTATTCTTTTTGTTGTTGTTTTCCAAATCTGAAACTTTTCACTTTTTTCCCCCCCTTTCCTTCCCCCCACATAAAATTTTTAAAGTTTTAAAAGTTTTAAAGATGGCTTTAAAACAAGGTGCTTTTTCAAGGGGACTTTAGAGGTGAGCCTGAAAGGCCAGGTCTCAGAGAGAGAGAGAGAGAGAGAGGGAGACCACCAGGTGATCTTTCGTTCCCCCACCATTCAGTCAGAACTGAAGAAGCTTCCTGAAGGGGAAGCGAAACGTTTTCAAGGGTGGGGAGGAGGGGAAAAGCAAAGAAGTCCAGCTGCCTTTTGGAAAAAAAAATTTCCCCATGAGGAAAAACCGCCCTTATTTTTGGGCTTTTGGGGGCCTCTGAGGCGTTTTCAGGAGAGGCCTTTCCGCGAGGCCTTGTAGGCATCCCGAGGAGCCCCGCTTGCTCGGCCTACCCAGCCGGTTCGGGGCAGCCCCTCAGGCTGCTTGGGAGGCGGGGGTGGCCGGGGTGGTCCTCAAATTGACCCCGCGAGGCCGCCCGCCGGGCCCTCGCTTTCCTGAGGAGGCCACGTACTTCACGAAAGGCCCCAGCGTGGGCCCGCCGCCTCCCTCCGAGGCCTCCGCTCGGACCCCGCAGTCCATCTTGCCGGCCGGGCGAGGGGGAGCCGCAAGCGAGGGGGAACCAACAAAAAAAAACACCCAAAAAAATCTAGCTTGGGAGGAAGGCCCGCTCTGACAGGAGCCCGGGGAAACTACAGGCCCCAGAAGGCAATGCGCGGCCGCCGCGGGGCACCCTGGGAAGCAAAGGCCCCGAGCGCGCCAAAAAAAAAAAAAACCAGGCTTGGGAGGAAGGCCCGCTCTGACAGGAACCCGGGGAAACTACAGCCCCAGAAGGCGCTGCGCGGCCGCCGCGGGGCACCCTGGGAGCAAAGGCCCCGAGGGCGCCAAAAAAAAACAACCCAGCGGCGGCCGACAGGGGGCGCTCCGAAACAAAAAGGCAGGGAGGGTGGGCGGGGGAGGCTTGCACCCCGCCCTGTTGTGGGCGGGGCCTGCGGAGGAGACCCTCCCCTCCCGGTGCTGTATGTAGGTGTGGGGGAGAGCGCCCTACCTGGCGCGGCCCCTCCCAGCTCTCGCGAGATTTCCGCCCGGCCCCGCCCCCACCCCCGGCCCGGCATCTGCCGGGCGCTCCCGAGCTCAGCCGAGTCCCAGCCGAGTCCGAGCCGAGCGGAGGGGAGGCGGCGGCGGCGGCGGAGGAAGGTGGGCGGGGGCCTGTTTGCGGGGGGGCGGGGGGCGAGGGAGGGGAGGGGAGGGCTGGCTGCCCCCTCCCTCCCTTTGCACCCCCCATTGCCTTTTCTGGGGAGGGGGCGCTGCTTTTGCATGGGGGTGGGGAAGACGAGCTGCGGGGCTTGAAGTCTCTCCTAGAAGGGACCTGGGGAGGCCATCTAGTCGTGCAGGCGAGCCTAAACTCGCCTCTGTCCTAGGATCCAACTCGCCCGCCTCCTCTGATGGTGATTGGGGGAGGGGGGGAAGAGAGGTCCCGGGGCTCCTCCTCCTCCTCCAAGCTGGACAGGGAGGGGGGGAAGGAGGGCATCCATCCCATAATACCCACCCCACCCCCACCCACCCCGTGGCTGGTTTCAGCCCCCCTTCCCTGCCTGGCACCTTGGGTGGGTCTGGCAGTGAAAGAGGGGGGGAAAGGGGTGCCCTGGAGGGGTTTTGGGGGCTCTGCCACGTTTGGATGGCCTTGTCTTGCCCCCACCCCCCCCCGTCCTCTGGATATGCCCCCTGTCTGTTCCAGGGCAGCCCTCTTGCCACCCCCTCCTTGAATGCCTTGGGCTTGGGACGGGGGGGGGAGAAAAGGGGGTGTCCCTGGAGGGGTTTGGGGGCTCTGCCACGTTTGGATGGCCTTGTTTTGCCCCACCCCCACCCCCGTCCTCTGGATATGCCCCCCTCGTCTGTTCCAGGGCAGCCCTCTTGCCACCCCCTCCTTGAGTGCCTTGGCCTTGGGACGGGGGGGGGTGGAAAAGAGGGTGTCCCTGGAGGGGTTTTGGGGGCTCTGCCACGTTTGGATGGCCTTGTTTTGCCCCCCGGCCCCCAGTCCTCTCTCTGGATGCCCCCCTTGTCTGTTCTAGGGCAGCCCTCTTGCCACCCCCTCCTTGAGTGCCTTGGGCTTGGGACTGGGAGAGGAGGAGAAAGGGGGTGTCCTGGAGGGGTTTGGGGCTCTGCCACGTTTGGATGGCCTTGTCTTGCCCCCACCCCACCCCCGTCCTCTGGATATGCCCCCCCGTCTGTTCCAGGGCAGCCCTCTTGCCACCCCCTCCTTGAATGCCTTGGGCTTGGGACGGGGGAGGGGGAGAAAAGGGGTGTCCCTGGAGGGGTTTGGGGCTCTGCCACGTTTGGATGGCCTTGTTTTGCCCCCGGCCCCCAGTCCTCTGGATATGCCCCCCCCCGTCTGTTCCAGGGCAGCCCTCTTGCCACCCCCTCCTTGAATGCCTTGGGCTTGGGATGGGGGGGGGAGAAAAGGGGGTGTCCCTGGAGGGCGTTTGGGGGCTCTGCCACGTTTGGATGGCCTTGTTTTGCCCCCCCCTCATCCTCTGGATGCCCCGTCTGTTCTTGCCACCCCCTCCTTGAGTGCCCTGGGCTTGGCCTTGGGATGGGGGGGGGCAGCATCAGGTTTCTCTCCTCTCTCTGACTCCCCCTGAGCAACTGGGCGGAGGGCCCTGGGGCCACCCAGAGGCTGTAGAAGAGCCTGAGCCGGCCTCTGCTGGGAGGAGCTTGTGTCTGCAGAAGCTGCCCCAAGCCTGAGCCCCCAGTCTTGCCAGCTCTCCCTCCCTCCCACGGCGGCGAGGCTTGAGCCAGGAATGCGGCCGTGCCCTTCTCTGCGACGACGCGCGGTTCAGGTTCCCCCTCTGGAGCTGTCGGAAAGGCGAGAGCGGAAAAAAACATGGGCGTGTGTGCGTTTGTGTGTCTGTGTGTGTGTGTGTGTGTGTGTGTGTCCTCCCCTGCTCTGGGACGGGCCCCTCCCAAGTGACCTTCCCCAGCCTGGAAAGAGGCCAGACCTCCCCCCCCTCCACACACACACACACACACACACAGACACACCCCGTTGTGCTGGGACGCCCTTCCCCAGATTTCCAGCCTCTCTCGCCTGGTGGGAGGGAGGGCAGGCGCAGCCCATGGGCCCCTCCCCTAGTTGGCCAGGTCACCTCTTGGCCTTCCCCAGCAGGGGAGGGGAGGAGGAGGAGGAGGAGGAAGAGGAGGAGGAGGAGGAGGAGGAGGAAGACTGTGGGGTCTTAGGTGCCCTCTGAGCTTGGTTGGTTTCCTGGCAGACGTTTTGTCACCCAACTAGGGAACGTTATCAGTCCTGGAAGGGAGGGGAGTTTAGGGAGAGGAGGAGGAGGAGGAGGAGGAGGGGGAGGAGGGAGGGAGGGAGGGAGGGGGAGGGAGAGGGGGAGGGGAGGAGGAGGAGGAGGAGGAGGAGGAGGAGGAGGAGGAAGAGGAGGAAGAGGAGGAGGAGGAGGAGGAAGACTGAGGGGTCTTAGGTGCCCTCTGAGCTTGGTTGGTTTCCTGGCAGACGTTTTGTCACCCAACTAGGGAACGTTATCAGTGCTGGAAGGGAGGGGAGTTTAGGGGAGAGGAGGAGGGGAGGGGAGGAGGAGGAGGAGGAGGAGGAGGAGGAAAGGAGGAGGAGGAGGAGGAGGAAGGAGGAGGAGGAGGAAGACTGAGGGGTCTTAGGTGCCCTCTGAGCTTGGTTGGTTTCCTGGCAAACGTTTTGTCACCCAACTAGGGAACGTTATCAGTGCTGGAAGGGAGGGGAGTTTAGGGGGAGAGGAGGAGGAGGAAGAGGAAGAGGAGGAGGAGGAGGAAGAGGAGGAGGAAGACTGAGGGGTGTTGGAAGGGAGGGAGTTCGAGGGAGAGGGAGAGGAAGAGGAGGAGGAGGAGGAGGGCAGCTCCCTTCTGAAGGGCCGGATTCCTCAGCGCCTCCGTCCGACGCTTGTGAGGGGCCGGAAGAATCCTCCCAGAAGGGGCACTGCCCCCTGCCTCCTGCTCTCCTTCTCATGTCAGCTGGGGCTCCTCCTGGCCTGCCCCCCCCCATTGAAACACCCCCACACACACCCCACGCGCACACAGACACACCCCGTCCCCAGTGGGTGAGGATCCTTGGCGCACCTGAACAGGGCAGGAGAGGCGGTTCGCCTCCGTGCCCACGAGTCCCGGTAGCCGTGCAGCCCCTCGGGGGCAGGTTGGCACCCAGGTGGGGGTGGGTCTCCCCCTTCACGGGGGCACCCCCTCCCCCCAGGTGGTTGGGAGCACGTCGGTGGAGCCGGGTGTGGAGAAAGAGAGCCGAGGCTCCGTCCGTTGCCAAGGGACAGCTGTCTCGGCTAAAAATACTTTTTGGGTCGCTGTCATCGGCCCGTCATGTGAGCCGAGAGGCTGGCTTGTTTTTTTTCGGCAGCCCGGCCTTGGCTCCGGTGCCCTTGGGCTCACATTGTGGGAGGAGGGCTTCGGGTGTGGGGAGGCCTGGAGTGTGTGTGGGGGGGGTGCCGGAGCCCCCCTACTCCCTTCTGGGGCCTTTGCAAAGCTGAATCTGCCCACCCCTCTAGTGAGCTCAAGAAAGGTTGGTTCTTTCGGTTATTCCCTCGGTTGGTGGGTGCTATGTCCCGGGCAGCGGCCTCTTTTGGGGGAGACATGGATCCTCCGCTGGGGAGGGATCTGATGGAGCCCCCTCCCCTTTCCTTCCTCCCCCACCCCCTCATGAATCCACTGCTCAGAGGACAGGCCTGCGGGGGGGGATAGAATAAAAGGGGGGTGCTCTGGGGCAGGGGGAGACGGATGGCAAGGAGGGAGGGGAAGTGATTTCTGGCTGGGACAGGGAAGGGCGTCTTTTACTACCCCCCTCCCCGGCCATCTTCTCCCCAGCTGGTGGGTCTTCAGGTGAGGTGTTTGCTTGGTCTTTGGGGGGCCCTGGCACTGCTGAACTCCTTACTCGGGGGCGCTTGGCACCCCCTCAAATGCTGAATCGCCCTCCCTCCCTCCCCAGATTTAAGCCGTAACCCGCCAGGGGATGCCGTGGTGCCAAGATGGGGGCTGCCAAGCCACGGGCAGCCACCACCACCCCAGGGTTGGCTCTCTGGTGCATTTCCCAGGGGCCTTGCACACACACACACACACACACACACACACACACATATGGACGGACGGTTCAACCACCTGGAGGGTTTTGCTCATCAGCCCAGATAGGAAGGGGGTGCTGCGTTGTGTGAGGATGGGTGTGTATGTGTGTGTGTGCAGTGTGGGCGGGCAGGTTGTCCGGCCGGTTCCTGGGAAGGGCCCAGCCCGGGCCTGGCATGCGGTTTGCCTGGCTACGTCGGTCCCTTGGGAAGCGTGTGGGCGGTTAGGATTAGGGTTTGCCCTGATCCCCGTCAAGTTGGGACTAAGCTCCTCCTCCTCCTTCCTGCAGGTAAACTACCCCGCCCCCCCAGCTGCTACCCAGAGGGAGCCAGGATGGCCAGCGCGTCCGTCAAAGTGGCCGTCCGGGTGAGGCCCTTCAACGCCCGAGAGCTCAGCCACGCGGCCACCTGCGTCATCCAGATGCAAGGACCCACCACCTGTGAGTTTCCCCGCCTGCTCCCCCCGAGGACTGAAGGAGGCAGGGTGAAGCCATGGCGCAGAGGGGGGGGGTGTCTGTAAGGAAAGGGGTCCCGGGCGTATAACTCTCGAGCGCCGCTGGTCAGCCTTGGCACTCTGGCTTGGCTTCCAAAACCTAAGCGGTTGTGAATAAGAGCGGAGCGGAGCCTCCGGGTTCAGTGGCAGTCTACCACTCCCTTGTGGAGAAGGGAGAGGGCTCCCGTCCTCGAGTCCCACTTTGCCCTCCGGTCGCCTTTTGCAACTGGATTCCATGCCCGAAAGGGCTACGTCCGTGCCGGAGGGTGCCGGCGGGGCCCGCTAGGGTGAGGGTGGGGGCTGGCACGCTTCCCTCCCCCGCAGGTATCCTAGCCTGTCAGACCATTTGCGGGGTGACTACTATTTAACCGTGGTTTATATACAAGACGTATACAGAGATATCCATGATAGGCAAATACCTAACAATCAATCGTAACGGCGCTGAGAACTTAACAATGAAGACAGGACACAAGGAGAGAGAGAGAGAGAGAAAAAGAGAGAGAGAGAGAGAGAGAGAGAGTTCTCTAATGACTGCCTTATATAAACACCTCTTAAAAGGGTAAAACTTCTGTGGACCCCCTTCCCAGGCCGGGCAAGGGAGGCTGCTTTGAGCTACGTTACGGCATTGAGATTGACCCGCTGTCAAGCTGATATAAGGCTGATGCAATGTAGATGACTCAGCGTTGGCATTGCCGGTTTGAGACTAAGAAGGGGTCCACCCAAGCTTTACCCTTTTAAGAGGTGTTTATCTAAGGCAGTCGTTAGAGGCCGGACTTTCTCTCCTTGTGTCCTCTCTTCGTTGTGCCTTCCGGATGCCGCTGCCGGTTGCCCGGGCGGTTGAAGCCGGGTCCTCCTGCGGCGCTTTGAAGGCAGCTGTGCCCTCACGCGGCCGTGGCGGAGGCTGGCCGTGGCGGATGTGGCAGTGGGGTCCCTTCTCTCTCCTCCCCCACGCAGGCATCGCCAACCCCAAGCAGGCCAAGGATGCCCCTAAGAGCTTCACCTTCGATTACTCCTACTGGTCCCACACCTCGGTGAGTGTCGCTTGGTGTCCTGGGGGGGGGGGGTTGTCCTTCCCTCCCACCCTGGACGGGAGCCGGCCGTGCGTCCGTCTCCCCGAGTGAGGACCCCATTCTCTTGCAGGAGGACGACCCCCACTTTGCTTCCCAGCGCCAGGTCTACAAGGACATCGGGGAGGAGATGTTGCTCCACGCCTTTGAGGGCTACAACGTCTGCATCTTCGCCTACGGGCAGACGGGGGCCGGCAAGTCGTACACCATGATGGGCAAGCAGGAGATGGACCAGCGGGGCATCATCCCTCAGGTGCCCGGAGCCGAGGGGCTGGCGTCCCTTGGGACCTCGGGGCCCCGCAGGGGGACGGGCTTCCAACGGCTGTCTTGCTTCCGCCGCCTCTTGCTTCGGCCGCCTCTTGCTGGGATGTGGGGCTAAGGAGGGAGGGGAGGTAGCCCCTCCCCCCAGCCCTGATCCCTCCCCCTTCTCTCTCTCTCTCTCCCTCCAGCTCTGTGAAGATCTCTTTCTCCGAGTGGCCGAGGAAGCGTCGACCTCCCTCTCCTGTTCTGTGGAGGTACGTTGGGCGGCTGTTCATCGGTCCGTCCCCACTTCACTCCCAGCCCAGGAGTCGCTACCGCCGGCATGGCTCCAGTCCCGCGTTGCCTCGGGAAGGAAAGGCCAAAGGAAGAGCCGTGGCGGTGCTTTGCAATGGCAGCAGCGGCACCGGAGGCTCAGGCGCGGCGGCTCCCGGTTTTGCCTTTCCCTTCCCGAGGCAACACGGAACTGGAGCTGCGCGGAGCCGCGCCGGCAGTAGCAACTCCTGACAGCCCCAGCCGGACACCTGAGCGGAGCCCGGGCACTGTGAGCGGAGGCCGCTGAGCGGCAGGAAAAGGGAGCTGGGCAGCCACAAACCAGCCGTCTCTCCGTCTGACCGCCTCGGACGAATCTCTGCCTCCCAGCGCGCTTGGTCCTCCGCTCGCAGGCTTCCCCGGCCCCTTGCTAAGTGGGTTTTCCGCCCCAGCCCGGCAGGGCCCTCGCTACCTTCCCCTCGCCTGGCCGGCTGGGCTCCTTGGGCAATCCGGCTGCCTCATGCCGAGAAGCGCGCTGCCAGGCGGAGGCCACGCGGCGCAGGGCAACATGCCACCGCCCGGCCCTGGCGAGGGAAAGCTGCAGGCACTCCCCGGGTGGCGGCCTCGGCCCCACCACCAGGGAAGCAGCTGCCCAGCTCCGGAGCTGATCCACACCTGACCGGCTGGAAAGGAAGGGTGTGTAGTGTTGGTGTTGTGTGTGCGATTTCTTGGCGCGCGGGGTCTCTTTTGGCCGGCCCCGATTTTTTTTTCAGAGGGGAATATCGTGCCTGTCATACACATACCTCACACACATACCTCATACAGATACCTCATACACATACCTCACACACGTACCTCACACACCTACCTCACACACATACCTCATACAGATATCTCATACACGTACCTCACACACATACCTTATACACATACCTCACACACGTACCTCATACACATACCTCATACACATACCTCATACATGTACCTCATACACGTACCTCACACACATACCTCATACATACCTCATACACGTACCTCATACACCTACCTCACACACATATCTCACACACATACGTCATACACATACCTCACACACATACCTCATACACATACCTCATACACATACCTCATACACATACGTCATACAGATATCTCATACACATACCTCATACACGTACCTCATACACGTACCTCTCACACGTACCTCATACACGTACCTCATACACATACGTCATACAGATACCTCATACACGTACCTCACCACATACCTCATACGAACACCTCATACACATACCTCATACACGTACCTCATACACGTACCTCATACAAACACCTCATACACATACCTCATACACATACCTCATACATACCTCACACACGTACCTCACACACATACCTCATACACCTACCTCACACACGTACCTCACACACGTACCTCATACACGTACCTCATACACATACCTCATACACCTACCTCACACACGTACCTCACACACATACCTCATACACGTACCTCACACACATACCTTATACACATACCTCACACACATACCTCATACACCTACCTCACACACGTACCTCACACACATACCTCATACACATACCTCACACACATACCTCACACACATACCTCACACACATACCTCACACACGTACCTCATACACATACCTCGGTCCCTCCCCAGGTGAGCTACATGGAGATCTATTGTGAGCGCGTGAGGGATCTCCTCAGCCCCAAAAGCCGCGGGAACCTGCGTGTGCGGGAGCACCCCATCATGGGGCCCTACGTGGAGGGCCTCTCCAAGCTGGCCGTCACGTCCTTCGAAGACATCGCCGACCTCATGGACTGCGGCAATAAAGCCAGGTGAGGCCCTGCCGGTGGTGGGGGTGATGGGGGCGGCTGGGGGGGTGTGTCTTGGTCCTGGGGTAAGGTGGGCCCACTTTTCCAGCTGGGGGTGTCCTGGCTTGGGACCCCCCCTCCCTCCCGCAGCATACGTGCCCAGCCTCTAGCTAAGTCTCTAGCTAGATTTTCAAAGCTTAAAAGGTTTGTTAGGAGCGAACATGCCGGTGCTACCTGGGTGCAGCCGACTCCGAGGTGCGATGACCTGGAGTGTCACACAACCGTAACAAAATCCAAAATGTCAATCGATGTCCTTTAATGCCTCCAACTTGACCCTAGTCCTCAGTCCGTTGGAGAGAAAACAAACTCAAAAATAGCCTTCAAAAGAAAGCGATACAATCCGAACTGAATGAGCGGATCAGAGGGGAAAGAACAAACCAAAACAAACTACGATGAAAGGAGAAGTAATGACCAACTTTAAGGAGATAACAAGGCACAGTCTGTCGGAAGGATGCTAACCAAGATCACTTCAGCCCAAAATAAAACAAGCTTTGCTTCTGGCAACGCTGTGTTGTAACCGTTTCTCTTATATACTAGTCTCCCCGGCTGCAGGGGGATCAGGGCTGCTTCCTCTCTCGCAAGCCAAGTTGCTCCCTTCTCCGTTTCCTGCGTGTCCTATGGGCCTGGTTCTTCCTCTTGACTGCCCAGCTGGCTTCTGCCCTTCCCCAACCTCCGAAGCCACACCTCCACTCCCTGTCGGCTGTACCTCCTCTCTCTCAGAGTCCGACTCGACCAAGGGCATGACATGAGGCACATCCTTCATTGTCACCCTTGACCCTGGTTTCCTCCCCACACACCCCCACACACCCACCTGCTGGGTGTATCCTAATTCGTATTCTCCAATGGGACATGTCCATAGCCCAGAGTCATCCATCCTATTCTCCAATTAAGAGTTTTGCGCGGCGGAAACTTCGCTCGCCTGGTTAACTATCTGTGAAAATAAGTTTCTGCTGGCAACTCTAAAAAGACCAGAGAAATATTTTGACGAGTTGACACCCAGGCCTGTGCGGGATGGGGGGAGGGGCTGCTTCCAAGGGCCGAGCGTGTGGGAGTCCCGGATTGGGACCGAGCGACGGGGATTCCCGAATCAGCGGCCGTTGCGGGAAAGAAACTCAACACGCACCCCCTCACGCACCCCCTGACCTGCCCTCCCAGGACTGTGGCTGCGACCAACATGAACGAAACCAGCAGCCGCTCCCACGCCGTCTTCACCATCGTCTTCACCCAGCGCCGGCACGACGAACTCACCGACTTGGACGCCGAGAAGGTAGGAGGTTGCTGTGTGGGGGAGGGGGGTCCCCATGAGGGACCCTCCTGGAGGAGTGTGGAAGATCGCCCCCTTTGAGACCCTCGAAGTGGGAGGGGGCGTTTCTAGTTTGCGTGCTCCCGACCCAACCCATGTGGCCTTCCCTCATGGGGGCTCTGGTAGGAAGGAGGGGCCTGTGGCTGCATCAGTTTGGGGGCCCTGAAGAGAGGCACCCTCCTCATCCCGTGCCCTCCCCTCCCCTCCCCCCAGGTGAGCAAGATCAGCTTGGTGGACCTGGCGGGCAGCGAGCGAGCGGACTCGTCGGGTGCGAAGGGCACAAGGCTCAAGGCAAGATATGCGGAGTTGGGCCTCTCGGGCGCGGGGGAGTGGGCAGCGCGAGCCCTGTCACTTCTTCACATCCCGCCAGGGCTTAAGTGGGGGCTAATCTCCTCCTCTTCCTCCTAGGAAGGAGCCAACATCAACAAGTCCTTGACCACCTTGGGCAAGGTCATCTCCGCCTTGGCCGAGATGGTGAGCCTCCGGTCCAGGGGGGGACGCAGAGATCGTGGGGGGAGGGGAGGGCAGAGGATGGGGGAGCAAGAGGTGAGACGAGGCCTTTGGATGCTCGGCGGGACACATTGGGGTTCTGGGAGGGTGTTCCCCCTTTCCTTCTCCCCTCCCCCTGGCTCACTTCCCCTCCTGCCTTCCCAGCAAAGCAACCACAAGAGGAAGAAGTCGGAATTCATCCCCTATCGGGATTCGGTCCTCACCTGGCTGTTGAAGGAGAACTTGGGTGAGTGGTTTAGCAACACCCTTCTCTCCCCCTCCCCCCCAAACTCCGCCAGAAGTCGAGTCTTGGAGACCCGGCGAGGCCGCATCCCGCTCCAAGAGGCTACGCCGGCGCGACGAGTCTCCCAAAGACGCCTTTCTGGCGGCGTTTTGGGGGGGAAGAGAAAGGAAGACTTTGGCGGCTCCTGCTGCTTTCCTTGCACGCAGCCAAAAAGTCTCTCCCCTCTCTCTCCAATCGAGAACGATCGATAGGTAGGAAGACAGGGCGGGACATTTTCCCGCAGACTTTTTTTTTGGGGGTGGGGAGGGGATTTTCCCAGGGTCTCGGGACTGCGGGATTTAAAATGATGAGTTGGGTGGTCCCTGAGGTCCCAAAAGGTTGGCGACCCCTGCCCTAGACCATCCGTAAACCAACCCGCTCCCCCTCTCTCTCGGGTGAAACCGAACCGCTCCAGATTCTCCGCGCTCCAAAGGCTTCAGCAAGAAGCACCAAGTGTGCTTGTGAAGGGTTGACGGGCAGAGGGTCTTCTGGGGGTGGGGAGAGAGAGAGAGGGAAGGCAGCGGGGTCTCTTCCTCTCCGCTTTCTCCCTTTCCCAGGGGGAAACTCCCGCACGGCCATGATCGCCGCCCTCAGCCCAGCCGACATCAACTATGAGGAGACGCTCAGCACCCTCCGGTGAGCGGGAAGGAGGAGCCAGGGGAGGGGAGAGGGCCTCCCCTCGTGGCCAAGGCTGGGCCCTCCCCACTAGCCCCCCTCCCCCATCTCAGGGCTCGTCTCCTCCTCCCCTAGTTACGCCGACCGCGCCAAGCAGATCCGCTGCAACGCCATCATCAACGAGGACCCCAACGCCCGGCTCATCCGGGAGCTGAAGGAGGAGGTGGCCAGGCTGCGGGACTTGCTCTCCGTCCAGGGGCTCTCGGGCGCCTGCTTCTCGGGTAGGGGGACTCTGGTAGGGAGCCACGCGAGTGTTTGGGCAGAAGCCCAGAGACCGCATCCCAGCGCTCGGCTTGTGTCTTCGCAGGATCCGAGCCAGCCGATCCCGGCGGTGGGCAGAGAATGGCCGGCACGCCCTTTGCCTCGATGGCCCCCTCCTCCCTCCTGCTGGAGCCCGTGGCCCTCAACGGGGAGATGGAGCTCCACCTGCCGGCCTCAGAGGAGCAGCTTCTGTGCACTGAGGAGGCCATGGAGAGGCTGCAGGTGAGGGGAGGAAGCGCCGATTTCCCTCTCGGGCGCATCCACCCTGGCAGGAAGGGGTGCCTGGCTTCTGACATCAGGGACCCTCCGGTCTCCGTCCTCCTTAGGGGCCCTTTCCCAGCAGATGGACTCTGCAGGGGCCACCCCCAGGCTCCCTGGCATCCAAAGATCACCCCGGCCTCCACAGCCGCAGCACGAGGTTCCCTCTCATCCTCCGGGGCGATAACAATGGCAGCCGCTGTGGCTCCGATCAGAGCTGCTTCACAGGCCCCTGAGCGTGCCTGAGTGGCCTCTGTTAGGATATGTGCAGAGTATAAAAAGACTATGCACACGGACAACAGTTTACGAGAACAGAAGAAATATACAGCCACACAGCGCTGAACGAGTTGTCTTCATGTTTACTTGAAGAAATAGCACAGTCCAATCAACAGTCCATGTCCTACACGTTTTTAACAGTCCAGAAATATCCACTTATAAAGTCTTCTTACATCTAGTTAGAAAGTCTCCTTATCACAATACAAGAATCTTCGACATCAACAGAATATCAAAATAAAGAGGGTTAGTCAGAATTGGTCCATAGTCAGTCAGTATCGGTATCAAGAGAGATCATCAGTGAAAAAGAGAAAAAGAGAAAGAGAATTAAACCATGATCTATAGCTCCCTCTTGTGGCCACTTGTCTTCTTCACCGGTTTCAAGTCTTTTACAGCAGACAAATATCAAACCATAATACAACAGATAAACTTGGATAACAACAGAATATCCAAATAAACAGAGTTAGTTAGTCAGTATCGGTCTGTAGTCAGTATCGGTATCAAGAGAGATCATCAGTGAAAAAGAGAAAAAGAAAAAGAGAATTAAACCATGATCTATAGCTCCCTCTTGTGGCCACTTGTAGCATAATTAACCAACCAGAACACAGCATAATACATTACGGTATTTTTCCTTAAAGCTACAAACGTATATATTTGTAGTTTATATATAGTCAGCCCATATACGTAACGTAGTTATTTATAGTTTATTTATATTTAAATAACGACGTTATTTACAGATACATAACAGCCTCCTCCCTCCCCTCCCCTCCCCTTGTAGGAGACCGAGAGGATCATTGCGGAGCTGAATGAAACCTGGGAGGAAAAACTGCGGAAAACGGAGGCCATGCGGATGGAGAGGTGAGGCCAGGTGTTCCCCCTCCCCCCGCCATCCCTGGTGACCCTGGAGGGTCTGCTCAGTGGGCTGCATGTTTGTTTGCGGCTTCTCTCTGGGGAGGGGGTGAGGATAAAGGCCGAAAGGGAGCCCTCAGGAGGGACCGGAGCTGCCATTGTTCGGCTGGGCATCGTTGGGGATGTCTCGGAGAAGTGCTCAGGCAGGGAGACTCATGTTCCCCCCTTGTGGGAGAAGCTGCCAGGTGCCGGGCTCCGATGAGTTGTGGTGCTCCTGGGACGCAGCACCTGAGGGTTTTGGGGGGTTGCCGCTTCCCCAGCGATGGTTTCGGTGCTCATGCAACCAGACCGCGAGCCGTGACCACCGTGGTGCGCCAGGCGGATGGTCTTGAGGCTCCGCCAGTTGTGGGTCAGGGGTCTGAGCGACGGCGGTCTCTGGTCTTCGTTGCAGAGAAGCTCTCCTGGCAGAAATGGGCGTGGCTCTCCGAGAGGACGGGGGCACCGTTGGGGTCTTTTCCCCCAAGAAGGTAAGCGCCGGGGCGAAGGGTGCGTCCGCTTAGACATGACTCCCTGGGAGTCCTCCCGACCTGCCCGAAAGGTGTTGGGTTGTGCACCCGCAAAGACAGCCTCCCACCCTGAAACCTGGGCCCACGGGAGCCCGCCCCTGCCGTCGGGTTTGGAGGCTGTACCCGCCCCCTCCCCCTGTTGATGCCCACACCTGCCCTCCGCAGACTCCCCACTTGGTAAACCTAAACGAAGACCCCCTGATGTCGGAGTGCCTCCTCTACCACCTGAAAAACGGCGTCACCAGGTGAGGGTGCTGCGCCCTTGGCCGGGAGGAGAGCCCGTCTTCCCTTTCCCGGGCGGGCCTTTGACCGCCTCCCGCTCTCTCCCACCTAGAGTCGGCGGGCAGAATGCGGACATCCGGCTGAGCGGGCAGTTCATCGAGGAGCAGCACTGCGTCTTCCGCTGCGTCGCCTGCGAAGCGGGAGAAGGTGAGGCTCAGGGTCAGGCGCGCAGCTCCTCCCTCGGAGGGCGCCGCTGCCAGGAGGTGGTCAGGATAACCGAATCTCCTCTCCCCCTTTCTTTGTGCTTGCCCGGAGCAGGGGGTCCCGGCTACGGGACAGCACCCAGCCACAGGTATTGTCTTCTTCAGGGGTCTTACTGGACCGGGCGGGGGCAGGGAGGTATCCCCGTTACGCATCCTGCCCACCCTAAGTTCCAGCTACCACCTTCTCTGTGCCTGGCCCCTTAGCCTTCGACCGGGGCTACTCAGGGGGCAGCCTGGGGGCACGGACAGCTTTTCCGCAGCCCCACGAGGTGGTGGGCTGCCTCCCTGAGGACCCCGGGCCCTCATTCCCCCCACCTGTCCTTCTCTGCAGTCGTCGTCACCCTGGAGCCGTGCCCGGGGGCTGAGACGTACATCAACGGGAAGCAGGTGATGGAACCTCAGGTGCTGCGATCAGGTAGGGTTGGGGGGGAGGGGCGTCCTGCCCAGGGAAAGTGGGGGGGCTGCACCTCGAGCGGGGGGCGGGGGGAATGGCCTTGAGCGAAGGCGGCTGCAGATAAAGACAGATAGAAGAGCTTCCATACAAAGATTCTTTTATTGGATTATATTAGGCATCCTCAGTGTAACTCACCGTGATGTCGAGATGCATCGAATGTCCAATTCTTTGCACAGTTGAAACCGTCGTGTCAAATGATAGTCATCTTTCTATCCCATATTTCATCCCATAGTCGTAGAATCGGGATAGAGATGCTACCACGAGGCTGTGTGATAGAAGAATTTCCATACAAAGATTCTTTTATTGGATTATATTAGGCATCCTCAGTGTAACTCACCGTTATGTTGAGATGCATCGAATGTCCAATTCTTTGCACAGTTGAAATCGTTGTGTAAACTGATAGTAATCTTTCTATCCCCTATTTCATCCCATAGTCATAGAATCGGGATAGAGATGCTACCATGAGGCTGGGTGATAGAAGAACTTCCATACAAAGATTCTTTTATTGGATTATATTAGGCATCCTCAGTGTAACTCACCGTGATGTCGAGATGCATCGAATGTCCAATTCTTTGCACAGTTGAAACCGTCGTGTAAACTGATAGTCATCTTTCTAGCCCCTATTTCATCCCATAGAGGCAGAGGATAGAGATGCTAGTGCGAGGCTGTGTGTTCAGGCAAGAGTGAAGAAACCTCCCCCAACCCAACAAGGGTCAATTCAGTGACCAATCCGGATGACAGATGTGACCGCATGACAGCAACAACATTTCTCAGGATACCTTAACTACATTTCCCATGATGCATTCCCTTAAGGGGACAGCTCCCAATTCCTTACAAACTATCCCAATTCCCATTAACTGGGGGGGTCCTTTCTGTGGGGCAAAGGGGGAGGGGCTCCCCTGGAGGTGTCCGTTGGCTTCGCTGCCAGGGCAGTCTTCCCTCCACGGTCCCTGTTATCGGCTGCTGTGCCTTTAAGCCCAGTCCCCTTCCAGATCTGACGGCTCCATCCCCCCTCCCCCCCGGCCCTTGCTCCCCGATCAGGCAACCGCGTGGTGATGGGCAAGAACCACGTCTTCCGCTTCAACCACCCCGAGCAAGCCCGGATGGAGCGCGAGCGCAGCCTGGCCCCCGAGGGACAAGCGGAGCCCGTGGACTGGAACTTCGCCCAGAGGGAGTTGTTAGAGAAACAAGGCATCGACATCAAGCTGGAGATGGAGAAGAGGTGGGCAGCTGGCGGGGCGGGCGGGAAAGGGGCAGCGGGTGGTCCGGCTTGCCCGGTTTCTGGGTCCGGGCTTTCTCGACCCCGTCCCGGAAGGGATCGGTGTGGGGTTCTGCTTGATAATTTCTCAACCGAAATGGGAGCGGTTTTCTTCCTCCCGGTAGGATGGGGGATCTGTTGGGACTGTCGGTGTCAGTCCTGCCCCAGTCTGATCCCTTAGCAAAGAAAGACCCTCGACTCCACGGAAGTGAAACGATAGGTTCTTGGACTAAAAGCAGGCATGATATTCTTCCGATTAAAATCGAATTCGATTTTGGGAATCGCCCCCTCCTTTCCCCCACCCCTTCTTCTCCTCCTTCCCTCCCCTCGGAGGCCCGAGTCAGGAGTTGCTGGCGCGGCTCATGGCTCCAGTCCCGCGTTGTCTCAGGAAGGGAAAGGCAAAAGGAAGAGCCACGGCGGCGCTTTGCAACGGCAGCAGCGGCTCCTGTTTTTGCCCTTCCTTTCCCTCCCGAGGTAACGGGACTCGAGCCGCGTGGAGCTACGCCGGCGGTAGCAACTCCTGACAGCCCCAGCCGGATACCTGAGGCGGAGCCGGGCGGTGCGGCGGAGGCCGCTGAGCGGCAGGAAAAGGAGCTGGGCCAGCCACAGACCAGCCTCCGTGCAACACGCCGTCGCCCGGCCCCAGCGAGGAAAGCAGCGGGCGCTCCCGGCGCGCGGCGGGGGTCTCTTTTGTCCGGTCGATTTTTTTTCCAGAGCGGAATATCATGCCTGTAAAAGATGGTGGTTGCAGTAAAAAAGTCAGGCGAGAACTGAGTTTCCCGCGTGAAATAAGATACAAAATGCTTCCCCTCTCCCCCTGTGACCTGTCCCATCTTCAGCCAATGAAAATTCGCCGAGGTGATTTGAGAACGCCGAGGGGTTTGGGGTATTCCCCGTTCTTTCTCAAGAGTGCCGTTTCTGACCGCCGCTCCTACCGCCTTCGGGAAAGGGGAGTTTAGCCAGCTGAGGAGGAGAGAGGCGGCTCTCCTCGACCCTGCTGGCGGTCTCCTCCCCCCCCTCTTTGCCACCTCTACGGGGTGGCTTAGCCCCGAAACCAGCCGGCTCGGGCTTTCCGGCCTCGAGCCCAGGCAGAAACCGCGCACGATCGCGGATTCGGTCTCTCGCCGGAGCCCTTCAAACCGGAAGTCTCTTCCTCAGAGTGCCCGGTTCTTGGTTGCTGGCGCAAATGGCTTCCGAGCTTCGCGGTTCTTAAGCTGCCATCCCTCCCTATCTCCCATCATATCCCCTGCCCCACACGGGTGGCTTAGCGAAACCAGCCGGCTCGCGGTGCTCCGGCATCGAGCCCAGGCAGAAACCGCGCACGATCGCGGATTCCAGTCTGTCGCCGGAGCCCTTCAAACCGGAAGTCTCTTCCTCAGAGTGCCCGGCCTTGGCTGCTGGCGCAAATGGCTTCCGAGCTTCGCGGTTCTTAAGCTGCCATCCCTCCCTATCTCCCATCATCTCCCCTGCCCCATGGCTGTGGGTGGCGGAAGCCGCTCCATGTCCTCGTTTCAATGTCCGGCTTTCCGGTCAGGTTGCAGGATCTGGAGACGCAGTACCGCCGCGAGAAAGAGGAAGCGGACTTGATCCTGGAACAGCAGAGGCTGGTAGGTGGCCGTTCTCGAGACCCTCCGGCCCACGCTGGCTTCCTCCCCGCAGCGGTGCGGGGTGGGGGTGGGGGTGAAGCCAGACCGGCTTGCGGAACGACCCCAAAGGGCATCAAATGGGCCACGACTCACTTAAGGACGGCATCGGTTGGGGTCATAAGTTGAGGACTATCTGTACCAGGCATCACAAGGGAGTGCTGGAGTCTTTCATTTAGCAGCCATTCCAAGTTAGCGACAGCGCTCAAAAAAAAAAAAAGGGACTTTATTGACCATTTTCCACGCAACCGTGTCAGCGTCACCAGAATTCAGACAAGCTTGGCCAACTTGTCTCCTAGTTACGACGGTCCTGGGGGGGGGGCACATGATTCCCTTTGATGGCCCCCTGCCAAGCCAAAGCCATGCTACAGCCAGGTTGCTCATGGAATTGCAGCGATTCGCTTAAGAACGGTGGCCAAGAAATACCGTAAACGGGGACCAAACCTACTTAACCGCCGTCACAGTTAAGAGAAAGGTTGAAGGGGGGTGCTCAGTTGTGGTCATTAAGTGAAGCGTGTTTGGGCTTAGTGTCTGTTTCTGCGGGGATCATTTTGACCTTGAACCCCCCAAATTCCCAGTACGCAGATTCGGACAGTGGCGACGATTCGGACAAGCGCTCGTGCGAGGAGAGCTGGCGCCTCATTTCCTCGCTGCGGGAGAAGCTGCCGGCCACTAAAGTGCAAACGATTGTGCGCCGCTGCGGCCTGCCCAGCTCGGGCAAGAAGAGGGAGCCGCTACGGGTGTACCAGATCCCTCAGCGGCGCCGGGCCGCCAAGGACCCCGCTGGCTGACCCTGGCGGACCTGAAGATGCAGGCGGTCAAGGAGATCTGCTACGAGGTGGCCCTCAACGACTTCCGGCACTCCCGCCAGGAGATCGAGGCCCTGAGCATCGTCAAGATGAAGGAACTCTGCCGCCTCTGCGGACGGCGCGATCCCAGCGAACGGGAGAGCTGGCGCGCCGTAGCCAGGGACGTCTGGGACACGGTGGGCGTGGGCGGCGGAGAGCCCCGCGCCCGGAGTCAGCCCGGCGCTCGGGAACCCGGAGAGCCGGGCCAGCCCACCGGGCGTAGAAGTGGGCGACCTCCGGGCGCACATCGACAAGCTGACGGACATCCTGCAGGAAGTGAAGATCCAGAACAACGTGAAGGACGAAGAGATCCGGGCGCTGAGGGACCGGGTGGTGAAGATGGAGCAGGTCATCCCATTCTCGACTCAGGTGAGAAGATGCCCGGGGAGCAGGATTCACACACACACCCCGGCAGTAAATAAATGGAAGACACCCTTTTGTGTCCGCGCCACAACCCCCCGATCGTTCCTGTGCTGTCTCTCTTAATTTTCTGGCTGAATATAGAGACGGTCAGTTCCACGCGACAAAGTTTCTTGATTGGATTGTAATAGGCATCCTCAAGGTATAACTCACAGTTACGTTGAGGTTCATCTAATGTCCAACTCTTTGCGTAGTCGTCTTCGTAGTGTGAAAATACGGTTATCTTCACCCCGTGACGATCCAGCACGATGCTGGGTCCAGGCAAGAGTGGAGAAAGTCTTCCCCCGCCCCCAACCCAAGTAGAGGTCAATTCAGTGACCAATCGGGGTGACAGATGTGACCACATGACATGAACTCCATCTCCCATGAGGCACTAACTACATTTCCCTTAAGGGGGACAGCTCCCAATTCCCAACTAACTATATACTGTCTAAGCAGCACCTGTGCTGTCCAGTTCATGGGATTTGGGATAGTTAGTTAGGATTTGAGAGCTGTCCCCCTTAAGGGAGTGCATCATGGGAAATGTAGTTATCCAGGGAAATGTAGTCCATGTCATGTGGTCACATCTGTCATCCTGATTGGTCACTGAATTGACCCTTGGTTGGGTTGGGGGAGACTCTGTCACTCTTGCCTGAAGCCATTACCACGCACCTTCTCTATCATACCCTGAATCCTTTACCCATGTAGTTTGTCAGGATACGTGCAGAGTAACCCTTGTGTAAAAAGGATATATGCACACGGAAAACGGTTTATGAGAACAGTTATGAAGAAATAAATACACAGTCACAGAGTTGACCAAGTTGTACTCATGTTTACTGGATGAAATAGCACAGTCCGATAAACGGTCCACGTCATGCACGTTTTTAACAGTCCAGAAATATCCCGTTATAAAGTCTTCTTAACCGGTTTCAAGTCTTTTACAGCAGACCAATATCAAACCATCATACAACAGATAAACTTTGGTATCCACAGAATATCAAAATAAACAGAGTTAGTTAGTATTGGTCCGTAGTCGGTCAGTATCGGTATCAAGAGAGATCATCAGTGAAAAAGAGAAAAAGAAAAAGAGAATTAAACCATGATCTATAGCTCCCTCTTGTGGCCACTTGCCTTCTTAACCGGTTTCAAGTCTTTTACAGCAGACAACTATCAAACCATAATACAACAGATAAACTTCGATAACAACAGAATATCAAAATAAACAGAGATAGTTAGTTAGTATCGGTCCGTAGTCAGTCAGTATCGGTATCAAGAGAGATCATCAGTGAAAAAGAGAAAAAGAAAAAGAGAATTAAACCATGATCTATAGCTCCCTCTTGTGGCCACTTGTCTTCTTAACGGGTTTCAAGTCTTTTACAGCAGACAACTATCAAACCATCATACAACAGATAAACTTCGATATCAACAGAATATCCAAATAAACAGAGTTAGTTAGTCAGTATCGGTCCGTAGTCAGTCAGTATCGGTATCAAGAGAGATCATCAGTGAAAAAGAGAAAAAGAGAAAGAGAATGAAACCATGATCTATAGCTCCCTCTTGTGGCCACTTGTCTTCTTAACCGGTTTCAAGTCTTTTACAGCAGACCAATATCAAACCATAATACAACAGATAAACTTCGATATCAACAGAATATCAAAATAAACAGAGATAGTTAGTCAGTATCGGTCCGTAGTCAGTCAGTATTGGTATCAAGAGAGATCATCAGTGAAAAAGAGAAAAAGAGAAAGAGAATTAAACCATGATCTATAGCTCCCTCTTGTGGCCACTTGTCTTCTTAACCGGTTTCAAGTCTTTTACAGCAGACCAATATCAAACCATAATACAACAGATAAACTTCGATAACAACAGAATATCCAAATAAACAGAGTTAGTTAGTCAGTATCGGTCCGTAGACAGTCAGTATCGGTATCAAGAGAGATCATCAGTGAAAAAGAGAAAAAGAGAAAGAGAATGAAACCATGATCTATAGCTCCCTCTTGTGGCCACTTGTAGCATAATTAACCCACCAGAACACAGTAAAATACATTACCGTATTTTTCCTTAAAGCTACAAACAGATATATTTGTAGTTTATATATAGTCCACCCATATACGTAACATAGTTGCTTCAATCATCATCGTGGGGATGAGAGTTTATTCTCTTTCTACACCACAATTCAGATGTGCGAAGGATTGGACATGAAGAAGAACCTCGTCCTAAATGTGAGTTGATCAGGATGCCTGAGGAACCCATCAAAAAAGACTTTGTGTGGCTGATGAATGAGCACAGTTCCTTGTCTCTTTTTCACTGATGATCTCTCTTGATACCGATACTGACTGACTACGGACCGATACTGACTAACCCTCTTTATTTGGATATTCTGTTGTTATCGAAGTTTACCTGTTGTATTATGGTTTGATAGTTGTCTGCTGTAAAAGACTTGAAACCGGTTAAGAAGACAAGTGGCCACAAGAGGGAGCTATAGATCATGGTTTAATTCTCTTTCTCTTTTTCTCTTTTTCACTGATGATCTCTCTCGATACCGATACTGACTGACTACGGACCGATACTGACTAACTCTGTTTATTTTGATATTCTGTTGATATCGAAGTTTACCTGTTGTATTATGGTTTGATAGTCGTCTGCTGTCAAAGATTTGAAACCGGTTAAGAAGACAAGTGGCCACAAGAGGGAGCTATAGATCATGGTTTAATTCTCTTTCTCTTTTCTCTTTTTCACTGATGATCTCTCTGATACCGATACTGACTGACTACAGACCGATACTGACTAACTCTCTTTATTTGGATATTCTGTTGATATCGAAGTTGATCTCTTGGATTATGGTTTGATATTTGTCTGCTGTCAAAGACTTGAAACCGGTCGGAAGTTGCGTCGGCCAAGCGTCCCTCGCTTCCCGCATAGCTCCTCTTCCCCACCTTTTGTGCCCTGGCCTGACCCCACTCTGGGGAAGAAGTAACCCCCTTTGTCCTCCCCCCCCCCATTTCTCTGCCCCCACCCCAGGAAGATGACGAGCTGGAGCGGGAGTGGCAGTCGCTGCTGTCGGCGCAGGAGGGCCAAGCGTTCGCCGCCGACGGGGAGCCCGGCGGGGCGGCTCCCCGGGAAGAAGCGGGGTCCCTGCCTTGCGACCGGGTGGCCCGCCTGATGAAGAAGGACCCCGCTTTCCGCCGGGGGCGCCTCCGTTGGCTTCGACAAGAGCAGCTGCGGCAGCAGCCGCCGCCCCCGCCGCAGCGCCGGGGCCCCAGCCGCTTCATCCCGCCGCAGGACTGCAAGCTGCGCTTCCCGTTCAGGAGCAACCCGCAGCACCGCTACTCATGGGGGCCCAGCACCGCCTTCATGGTGGGCGAGGGGAAGGAAGGCCCCGTCTCGGCGGAGGAGGAGGAGGAGGCGCCGCAGCCCCCCAAGCAGCCCGCCCGGCGCCACTCCTTGGAAGGGGGCCCCGGGCAGGCGCCACAAGAGCCGGGCGCAGGAACAACAGCCCCCTTCCCGCGGAAGCATAACTACTACCCGTGCCAACATCAGCCGTACCCGCCGCGCCGTTCGGGAGTCCCGGAGGGCTACACCCCTCCCGCATGCGCCGGCAACGATCGGCGCCCAACCTGCAGCAGGAGAACGCCGGGGCTCAGTGATTCGGCTCCGCGACCCCCTCCCCCGCCCCGCCGGCCTCCTTTTCCACCTCACCCCTCTCGCAGGAGTGGGGGGCTCAGCACAGCACCCCCTGGTGGTCAGGCATCGTCGGGCGCCGTCTGCCGGGGCCCTTGTGGTGTGGGTGGGGGCGGAAGGCCGCGGCAGAGTTTGCTTGAAGGGGCGTAGTCGCCGTAGGGTGAGGGGGGCGGGGGGTCGCCGGGGTGCAGCCGCAGGGATGTCCTTCAGCCCCCACCCCACCCTGGAGCAGTTTTTTTGGGGGGGCAATGGGGTAATTCCCTTGCTTTGTGTGGTAGGTGGGCTGGGGATGATGGACTTGGGGGCGAAAGGGAGGTGGGGTGGGGGCGCGAGGCGGCCTGTCCTTGGGG
>NC_142025.1:123184642-123187142 GCF_049901735.1 Notechis scutatus
CAGGGTCCCTTCCACCTTCGTTAGTCTGTTCTCTCCTTCCTTCCTTCCTTCCTTCCTTCCTTCCTTCCTTCCTTCCACCTTCCTAGGAGAGCAGCCTTCCAATATTTGAGGGCGGGGGTTGGACTAGATGACCTTCAAGGTCCCTTCCAACTCTGTTCATCTGATTTTAATGAAAAGCAGGACCAGGGGTGGCAGGAGAGCAGGTTCCAATATTTGAGGGCAAAGGGGTTGGACTAGATGACCTACAAGGTCCCTTCCAACTCATAATCTGATTTTAAGGAACAAAAGGACCAGGGGAGACAGGACAGCAGCCTTCCAATATTTGAGAGCGGGGTTGGACTAGATGACCTACAAGGTCCCTTCCAACTCTGTTCATCTGATTTTAATGAAAAGCAGGACCAGGGGTGGCAGGAGAGCAGGTTCCAATATTTGAGGGCAAAGGGGTTGGACTAGATGACCTTCAAGGTCCCTTCCAACTCTGTTCATCTGATTTTAATGAAAAGCAGGACCAGGGGTGGCAGGAGAGCAGGTTCCAATATTTGAGGGCAAAGGGGGTTGGACTAGATGACCTACAAGGTCCCTTCCAGCTCATAATCTGATTTTAATTAAAAGCAGGACCAGGGGAGACAGGAGAGCAGCCTTCCAATATTTGAGGACAAAGGGGTTGGACTAGATGACCTACAAGGTCCCTTCCAACTCATAATCTGATTTTAAGGAACAAAAGGACCAGGGGAGACAGGAGAGCAGCCTTCCAATATTTGAGGGTGAGGGGGTTGGACTAGATGACCCACAAGGTCCCTTCCAGGTCATAATCTGATTTTAAGGAACAAAAGGACCAGGGGAGACAGGAGAGCAGCCTTCCAATATTTGAGGGTGCGGGTTGGACTAGATGACCTACAAGATCCCTTCCAACTCTGTTCATCTGATTCTAATGAAAAGCAGGACCAGGGGAGGCAGGAGAGCAGCCTTCCAATATTTGAGGGCAAAGGGGTTGGACTAGATGACCTACAAGGTCCCTTCCAACTCTGTTAATCTCTTCTTCCTTCCTTCCTTCCTTCCTTCCTTCCTCCCTCCCTCCCTCCCTTCTTTCCTTCCTTCCTTCCTTCCTTCCTTCCTCCGTTCCTCTTTCTTTCTTTCTTTCTTTCTTTCTTTCTTTCTTTCTTTCTTTCTTTCTTTCTTTCTTTCTTTCTTTCTTTCCTTCCTTCCTTCCTTCCTTCCTTCCTTCCTTCCTTCCTTCTTGATAGAGGGTCTCCTGGTTGGGCAGGGGGTTGGACTAGATGACCTACAAGGTCCCTTCCAACTCTGTTAATCTGTCCTTCCTTCCTTCCTTCCTTCCTTCCTTCCTTCCTTCCTTCCTTCCTTCCTTCCTTCTTGATGTAGGGCCTGCTGCTCAGGTGGGTGGGGTGGGGGTCGGACTAGATGACCTACGAGTTCCCTTCCAACTCTTGCTTGTGATCTGTTAGAGACGGCTTTTGGGCCCCGCCGAGGGCGCTCTGCACACGCTCGGCGGGGCTGCCAGGCCGTCTCCTCCGCCTCCGGGGCCTTTCGGGGTCGGGGCTGCCGCTGGTGCTCCTCCTCCCCCCGCCTCCCAGCCACGTCCCGCGGCCCCTCCTCCTCGGCCCGCCAACCTGCCTTTAAAGCGCTGCCCGGCCTGGCCCCGCCGCAGCTGCTCCTTGCAACCGTCCCGCCGCTGCAATGCCGCTCGCCCTGCTGCTCCTGCTGGGGCTGTCGCGGCTGAGCCGGGGCCAGACCCCTCGGCCGCCCCCGCCACCAACCAGACCAGGTAGACCACCCCCCGTCCGTCTAGATGCCCCGGGCTCCGCTCCAAGGAGGCGGGAAGGGTGGAGGGTGGGTGGGAGGAAGCAGGGTTGGATAGGGAGGGGGATCCCCCCTTTACCCTCTCCCCTCTTGCCCGCAGGCCCGTCTTCCTGTGCGGTGGCGACTACAACGCCAGCAACGGCTACCTGGCCAGCGAGGGCTTCCCCGCCCATTACCCGCCCAGCAAGACCTGCACCTGGACCATCACGGTAAGCCCCCCACCCCGCCCCCGTGCCCAGCCAGGTTGCCCCAGCCACCCGCGGAGGAGGGAAGGCTGGCACGGCCGGCTGAACAGATAACAGATCATCGGAGTTGGAAGGGAGCTTGGGGGTCATCTAGTCCAACCCCCTTCTGCCCTCCAGGTGCCCGAGGGGCAGGTGGTGATGCTCTCCTTCCGCGTCTTCGACCTGGAGCCTGACCCGGTCTGCCGCTACGACTACCTGGAGGTCTTCAACGGGACACGCCGCCCTGGAGTCCCAGCGCCTGGGACGCTACTGTGGCACTTTCCGCCCCGGGGCCATCCTGGCCACGGGCAACCGGCTGCTGCTGCGGATGGTGTCCGACGAAAGGACGGGCGGCAGGGGCTTCCTGGTCTGGTTCAGCGGGGGGCTCCCCCACGTGGACGGTAAGTTGTGTGTGTGGGGGGTGGCTGTACCACCATCACCACCACCACCCCCGGACA
>NC_142025.1:123197142-123239642 GCF_049901735.1 Notechis scutatus
GAGCAAAGTCGTGTCAGAATCGGAGGGAGGGAGGGGAGGGGAGGGGAGGGAGGGGGAGTCCCAGGTGCCTGCATTTCGCTGCCAGCCCCTCACCCTGTTGTGACCCAAGCCTGGTTCCAAGCAAGCCAACGCCAAACCGAGATAAAGGCAAACCTTTCAACGCGTTGACAATTTCAAAGGCGATTCAAACTAACCGTCATTAAACTCGACTTGAAACGAACGGAGCCATGATTAAAGCTTAAGGGTCGCTGATAAGAAAGAGCCTCGCCAAGGGGGGGTGGGGGTGCTGCCAGGAAGACGAGATAAAATTCCAAGAAAAGAGTTCAAACGCCGACAAAGAGAGTCCGAACTTCCGCAAAGGGAAGTGGAAGGGCGAGAACTTTCTTTGCTTCCCGCAAGAGCTGCAGCTTCTCCGCTGGCTTTTTATCCCTGAATCCCTTTATCACTCTTTTGAGTCGCCCGTGCTTTTTCCTTCGGAGCCGCTCTGCTGGGGCACAGGCTCCTCGGGAGGCTCTTCCTCACGGCGGCCAGCCTCCACCATCTCCCAACTCCCTGATAGTCCTGCCTCCCCCCATCCCGACAATCCCACGCGGGCCCGTCGTCTCTCCGAGACCTCGGCCGCCCGCACCTGCTGCCGGCGCACCACAACACACCCTCTTCTCCCCCCCCCGCCGCCATCTCCCGCTTGCAGTGGTCAGCGGCACCATCCAAGCCATCCAGCGGAGAGAGGGGAACCGGCTCACGGCCACCGTCACCGTCACCCAGGCCTACAAGACGGGGGCGCTGAGCCTCCCGCCGGAAGCCGCCGAAGCCACCCTGCACCTGGACGTACCCTGCAGGCAGTGCCCCATTCTCAAGAAAGGTGAGAGAAAAGTCGGCACCACGGCCACAACTGCGGTTGGAAGCGGCCCGAAATCGGGGGCCCCCGGCTGTCCCGACCAGCGCGACGTTTTTGGCAAGGGAGTCGGGCCGAGCTGAGTTCGGATCCTCTTCTGCCTCATCTCTAATTCCCCTCCCCTCTTCCCTCCCTCCCTCCCTCCGCAGGAGCCAGCTATGTCTTCATGGGGAAGGTGGCGGCCGACGGAAGCGGGCAGCTGCCCCCTACCAGCTTCGTGGTACCTTTCCGGCCTCCGCAGCAACAGATTCTCACCAACCTCACCAAGCGGCCCTGCGGCGACCGGGCCAGGAGGAACCGCACTCTGAGGAGCTCCCTCCCTCCCTCCCAGCTCTGGGGAACCCCCAAAAAACAGCCCCATGTAACCAATCAACGGGGCAGGGAAAAGCAGCTCACGGACTGCAGGGTGCGGGGAAACCGATCGCGCGGCCGTTGTTCGCCCCCGCGCCGCTGCCTTAAAGGTATTTGTACACCCACACGCGTGGTGGCCTTTGTCGTCGTTGGGCGACGTCGAGCGACGCTGCGGGAGGCTCCCTTCCCTTCTGTCCACCCCGTTGTAACGGCAGCCCCCCCACCGGGGAGATGCCCGATCCTTAGATCGCCGTGTTGGCGAACCCGTGGCACGCCGAGCCATCCCCTCCCCGCCTGCAAGAGCCCCACTGCGCCGACGCCCCGACGGCCGATTGTACGATATCTGGTGTGCGTGTGGAGGGGGTATCCCGGCACGCGTTGCCTTCTGGGTGTGTGTTGGCATGCGAGCGGGCGCACCATGATTGGCATGTGGGGGCGAAAAGGTTAGCCACCAGGGGCTTAGGGGCATTGGTGTGTGGGGGGTGGAAAGGTGCCAGGTGGGAAAAAAGGAGGGGGTTTCCGGCTGCCATTCCAACCCGCTAACCTTGCTAACTCCAGTTATTTCTGAGCGGCTGGCGTCCTGGCTCAGGGATGGCTGTCAAACCTGGGCCAGGCCTGGGTTCCAATCCTCCAACCCGAACCCTAAACCCCTCCGGGCTGCAGGAGGAGGGTCGGAGAGGGGGAGAGGAGAGAGACTGGGCTTCCCCTCCCGCCCCGCAACCCTGGCTTGGCCCACAGCTGCCCTTGGCCCTTCTTCTCAGCCCCCCACGGCAGCTTCGGGTGCAAAGTATGGGGCAGGGGGTCCAGGGCGAGAGAAGGACCCCCTCCCTCCTGCAGGGACGGAGCGCTCCCTAGTGGCGCATGGGGAAGGGGAGGGGTTTCTCTCTCGCCCCCTCCCCCCTTTTTCAAGGCCGTAGAGCTGCTGAGCTGTGGCCTAGGAGGCTGCGCTGTGGGTCCCCCGACAGGAAAGGCGGAAAGGGAGGGAAGCTTAGACGGGATAAGAGGGGGTCTCTGCTGCCCTTCCCCCTATTCCTTCGTCCTCCCCCCCTCTTTTCCTCCTCTTCCTCCCCTTCCTCCTGCTCTTCCTTTCTTCCTCCTCTTCTCCTCCTGCTCTTCCTCCTCTCTTCCACCTTTCTTCTCCTCCTCCTCCCCCCTCTTCTTCCTCCTCCCCCCTCTTCTTCTTCCTCCTCTTCCTCTTCCTCCTTTCTTCTCCTCCTCCCTCTTCTTCTTCCTCCTCCTCTCCTCTTCCTCCTTTCTTCTCCTCCTCCCCTCTTCTTCTTCCTCCTCTTCCTCTTCCTGCTTCTTCTCCTCCTCCTCCCCCCTTCTTCCCCCTCCTTTCTCCTCCTCCTCCCCCTCTTCTTCCTTCTCCTCTCTTCCTCCTTTCTTCTCCTCCTCCCCCCTCTTCCTTTCTTCTCCTCCCCGTCTTCTTCGTCCTCCTTCCTCCTTTCTCTCTCTTTTCCTTCTCCTCCTCCTCCTCTTCCTCCTCCTCCTCTCTTCTTCCTTCTCTTCCTCCTTTTCCTTCCTCCCCTCTTCTTCTTCCTCCTCCTTCCTCCTTTCTTCCTCCCTCCTCCTCCTCTTCCTCCTCCTTCTTCTCTCTTCCTCCTTTCTCCCCTCTTCTTCTTCCTCCTCCTCTCTTCCTCCTTTCTCCTCCTCCTCCTCCTCTTCTTCTTCCTCCTCTTCCTCTTTTCCTTCCGGGAGGGGGACTCCGGGATCGAGAGGACGAGGCCGCCAGGTCTTCCGTCCGCGGAGGCTGAAAGGACGCTCTCGCTAGCGGCAGAAAGAAATGAAGAAGACGGGGAGAAGAAAGGAGGAAGAGAGGAGGTGGAAGAAGACCAGGAGAAGAAGAGGAGGAGGAAGAAAGGAAGAGGAGGAAGAAGAAAGGAGGAAGAAATGAAGAAGACGGGAGATGAAAGGAGGAAGAGAGGAAGAGGAGGAGGAAGAAGAAGGGGGAGGAGGGGGGAAGAAAGGAAGAAGAGGGGGAGGAGGACAAGAAAGGAGGAAGAGAGGAAGAGGAGGAAGAGGGGGGAGGAAGAGGAGGAAGAGGGGAGGAGGAGGAAGAGGAGGAGGAAGAAAGGAAGAAGAAGAGGGGGAGGAGGAGGGGAGAAGAAAGGGAGGAGGAGGAAGAGGAGGAAGAAAGGAAGAAGAGGGGGAGGAGAAGAAGAAAGGAGGAAGAGCAGGAGGAAGAAGAGGGGACGAGGAGGAGGGGAGAAGAAAGGGGGAAGAGGAGGAGGAAGAAAGGAAGAAGAAGAGGGGGAGGAGGAGGGGGAGAAGAAAGGAGGAGGAGGAAGAGGAGGAAGAAAGGAAGAAGAGGGGGAGGAGAAGAAGAAAGGAGGAAGAGCAGGAGGAAGAAGAGGGGGGAGGAGGAGGAGGAGAAGAAAGGAGGAAGAGGAGGAGGAAGAAAGGAAGAAGAAGAGGGGGAGGAGGAGGGGGAGAAGAAAGGAGGAGGAGGAAGAGGAGGAAGAAAGGAAGAAGAGGGGGAGGAGGAGGAGAAAGGAGGAAGAGAGGAAGAGGAGGAGGAAGAAGAGGGGGAGGAGAAGAAAGGAGGAAGAAGAGCGGGAGAAGAAGAGGAGGAGGAAGAAAGGAAGAGCAGGAGGAAGGGGAGGAAGAGGAGGAAGAAGAAGAGGCGGCTCCCCGAGCGCTTCTGCCCCGGGGAGGTTGGGCGTCTGCCCCCCCCCACTCCCAGGACGCAGCTTCCGATCACCTTCAACGCTCGGACGAGCCACACAAGGCCTAACCGGAAACAACCCGTGTAATCCCACCGGAGCTGACCAGACTCTATGGTGGTTGCCCCCAACCATAGAGTCTCCTCCCAGCACGGCATCCTTTTTTCCTCTACCTGTCCTAACCAAAAGCCCCATCAATGGTGGAGCCTATGAGACTCTCTGGCGGTTCCCCCAACCATAGAGTCTCCTCCTAGCACAGTGTCCTTTTTCCTCTACCTGTCCTAACCAAAAGCCCCATCAACTGTGGAGCTGACCAGACTCTATGGCGGTTCCCCCAACCATAGAGTCTCCTCCTAGCGCAGCGTCCTTTTTCCTCTACCTGTCCTAACCAAAAGCCCCATCAACTGTGGAGCTGACCGGACTCTATGGCGGTTCCCCAACCATAGAGTCTCCTCCTAGCACAGCGTCCTTTTTTCCTCTACCTGTCCTAACCAAAAGCCCCATCAATGGTGGAGCCGATGAGACTGTCTGGCGGTTCCCCCAACCATAGAGTCACCTCCTAGCACAGCATCCTTTTATTCCTCTACCTGTCCTAACCAAAAGGTCCATCAATGGTGGAGCCCATGAGACTCTCTGGTGGTTCCCCCAACCATAGAGTCTCCTCCTAGCACGGCGTCCTTTTATTCCTCTACCTGTTCCTAATCAAAAAGCCCCATCAATGGTGGAGCCGACAGGCAACAGGGAGCCGACAGCCGAGGGATGGAAAGAGCCACAGGCGGCTCCGGAGCCTCAGGTGGCCGACTCCTGATCTAGTCCAACACCTCCCACGGCCCAAGCGGGAGACCCAGAACTGCCGGAGGAGGGACAGGGGCGGCTCCCAAGAATTTGAAAGGCTCGGTGAGCCCCGCCGAGTAGGCCACCCCCGCCCTAAAACAGCCACGGGGGCTCTTCAACCCTCCCTCCCTTTGCCTTATCCAGCTGTTGGGGTGGGGTGGGGGTCTCCCAAAATTGGGGGTGCACAGAACCTGGAAGCTGGGGAGGGGGGGCAGTAAAAATAGCCTCGCCGTGGAAGCCTCAAGGCTGCCCAGATGGAGACCCCCTCCCTTCCTTGAGCCCCCAAGGCTCCAGAGCTCACACCGGGGAGAATCCAGCTGGGCTGGAGCTGAGATTCTGGCGGGAGGGGAGGAGTGGGTGGGGGGCTGAGCCCCCTTTGTGGGTGGGGGGCCTGAGCCCCTTCTCGCCTGCCCCACGGAGGGCCTGAAATGGGCTCCTTCCCCACCTTGGAGGGGGGGAGAGGTCAGGAGACATACTGGGGAGGGGGTGGAGTGTATGTGGGGGTTTGTACGCAGCCGACCTGGTGCCTGTAGGGAAGCTGGGGGGCTGGGGGGGTCCCCCTGAGGGCAAAAGAGCCCCACCCCTGCCAAGGGGGTCCTGGGTGGGGGTGGGGGGAAGGAGGTCAAGACCGATAACAACGGGGAGGGGTCTCCTCCGACCGAATCCGCATTCTATCCCAGCTTGGCTGCCTCCCAGGCCGGCGGCTTTCTTGGGGCGCCCAGATGGCACCCCAAAAAAAAAAAACACCACCATCCTGGGCACCCTCCCCTCCCCACCACCCCGGTCCCGCCCCCATCCTAAGCCGAGCAGAGTCCGCTCCGGTCTGTTTCTCGTGCTCTATTTATTCCCAATGGTTGAGTGCGAAGTCTTCTCTCGTATCTGTCAATCGTGAATCCATGATGCGTGTATAAGGGGGGGAGAGGGGGGAGAGATCGGGCGGGGGGGGAGGAGCGATATCCGGGAAGAGGAGAGGGGGTGGGGGTGGGGCAGGTATGCGCTAGCTGGAAGGGCCCACTTCCCGCCATTCGGCCGCCCTCTGGATCATATCCAGGGCCTCCCAGAAGAAGTCCTTCTGGAAAGCCAGCAGTGGCATGGTGCCCACCGCCTCCTTCACCTTGGCCATGCGTCCCTCCAGGGTGGGGCACTTGTGGAGCTGGCTCAGGTATTCCTCGCAGGTACGGGCGGCCAGGGCTTCCGAGTCGCCGGGAGAGGCGGCGCCGGCGGCTTTGCTAGCCGGCAGCTCCCGGTAGGCGGTCGCCTCCTCGATGTCGTGGCTGGACAGCATGTAGAGGCACTCGCGGGTGGAGCAGATGCGGCGGGCACAGAGGGGCACCTGGGCAGGTAGGCAGGGAGGGAGGGAGGGGAAGGAGGGAGGGAGGGGGTTAGGAAGGTGGCCGGAAGGGAGAAGACCTCCCTCCCTCCCCTCCCCTCCCGCCCGCCTCCCAATGAGATTTCCCCTTCGCCGGACCCAGAAAGGGGAGAGAGCAAGGAGGAGGGAACTAAGGGGGCATTTCCTGCCCTCCATCTGGCCTGCCCGCCTCCCAATGAGATTTTCCCCCCTCCCAGCCTCACACCTGGACCGAAGGGAGCAGGCCTCCTCCCTCCCCTCCCCTCCCGCCCGCCTCCCAATGAGATTTCCTCCCGCCGGACCCAGAAAGGGGAGAGAGCAAGGGAGAGGGAACTAAGGGGGCATTTCCTGCCCTCCATCTGGCCTGCCCGCCTCCCAATGAGATTTCCCCCTCCCAGCCTCACACCTGGACCGAAGGGAGCAGGCCTCCTCTCCCTCCCTCCTCCTCCCCTCCCGCTCACCTTGACCTGCAGGCGGACAAAGGAGGCGCTGCCCTTCGGCCAGCCGGGCAGGCGCCCCCCTGCTCCGCAGCCGCAGCCCATCAGGTCCTTGTTCAAGTCCCCGCTCTGGCTCAGCACCAGCGTGTGGTTCAAGCCGCACCACAGGTCCAGCGGCCCTTTCAGGCAGTGCACCTGCGGGGGAGGGGAGGGGGCAGCCATGAGCAGAGGGGGGGAGAGCATCCAGAACCAAGGGGGGTGCTCCTCCCACTCCCACAAGCCACCCCTAGAGTGCTGCGTTCAGTTTTTGGTCACCACATTATAAAAAAGGATGTTGAGACTCTGGAAAAAGTGCAGAGAAGAGCAACTGAGATGATTTTAGGGGACTGGAGGCTCAAACATACGACGGACGGTTGCAGGAACTGGGCCTGGCTAGTCTAGGGAGGAGAAGAAGGACCAGGGAGGCAGGAGAGCAGTATTTGAGGGCGGGGGGTTGGACTAGATGACCTACAAGGTCCCTTCCAACTCATCATCTGATTTGAAGGAACAAAAGGACCAGGGGAGGCAGGAGAGCAGCCTTCCAATATTTGAGGGCGGGGGGTTGGACTAGATGACCTCCAAGGTCCCTTCCAACTCAGCTAATCTGACTTTCATCTGATTTTAAGGAACAAAAGGACCAGGGGAGACAGGAGAGCAGCCTTCCAGTATTTGAGGTCGGGGGTGGGGGGTGGACTAGATGACCTACAAGGTCCCTTCCAGGTGGGGCGGGAGGGTTTACCTGGGCAGGCTCCCGCGGTCTATCTTGTCCCCGTCCCCAGCTGGCCGTAGCGGTTGTTCCCCTGCATGAAGATCCGTCCAAACTCATCCACCAGGCCCAGGTGGTTGTAGCCCAGGCGCAGCTGAGCACCTGTGGGGAGGGGTGGGGGGTGGGGGGAGAGGAGAGGAGAGACACCACGGGGGGCTGAAAAGCCTGAGACAGACTGGGGAGGCCAAGGGGGGGGAAGAGAGCCAGTCTTGAGGGGAGGGGAGGGGGGAGAGGAAGGGTCTCCAGGGGGAAACCAATAGGAGAGCAGAAAGGGGGAGGGGAACGTCCTGGGGAGTTGGGGAGCCCCACTAAGAAACCTGGGCGGAAGCCGTGGTGGAAACACCCCCCCAATTTCCCCCCCTCCCGGACCCGGAAAGGGGAGAGAGCAAGGAGGAGGGAACTAAGGGGGGCATTTCCTGCCCTCCATCTCACCTGCCCGCCTCCCGATGAGATTTCCCTTTTGTGGGCCAGTCGCCCACCTGCCGAGGGGGGCACCCACCCCAGGTAAGCCCAACCCCTCCCTCCCCAATTTACCCCCCTTCCCCAATTTACCCCCCGGACCCAGAAAGAGGAGAGAGCAAGGAGGAGGGAACTAAGGGGGGCATTTCCTGCCCTCCATCTGGCCTGCCCGCCTCCCGCTGAGATTTCCCCCCTCCCCTGGACCCAGAAAGGGGAGAGAGCAAGGAGGAGGGAACCAAGGGGGCATTTCCTGCCCTCCCATCTGGCCTGCCCACCTCCCACTGAGATTTCCTCCCCTGGGCCCAGAAAGGGGAGAGAGCAAGGAGGAGGGAACCAAGGGGGCATTTCCTGCCCTCCCATCTGGCCTGCCCGCCTCCGCTGAGATTTCCCCTCCCTGGACCCAGAAAGGGAGAGAGCAAGGAGGAGGGAACCAAGGGGGCATTTCCTGCCCTCCATCTGGCCTGCCCGCCCCGCTGAGATTTCCCCCTCCCCGGACCCAGAAAGGGGAGAGACCAAGGGAGAGGGAACCAAGGGGGGCATTTCCTGCCCTCCATCTGGCCTGCCCGCCTCCCGCTGAGATTTCCCCTCCCCGGACCCAGAAAGGGGAGAGACCAAGGAGAGGGAACCAAGGGGGCATTTCCTGCCCTCCATCTGGCCTGCCCGCCTCCCGCTGAGATTTCCCCCTCCCCGGACCCAGAAAGGGGAGAGACCAAGGGAGAGGGAACCAAGGGGGCATTTCCTGCCCTCCATCTGGCCTGCCCGCCTCCCAATGAGATTTCCCCCTCCCCCGGACCCAGAAAGGGGAGAGACCAAGGGAGAGGGAACCAAGGGGGGCATTTCCTGCCCTCCATCTGGCCTGCCCGCCTCCCGCTGAGATTTCCCCTCCGCCGGACCCAGAAAGTGGAGAGACCAAGGGAGAGGGAACCAAGGGGGCATTCCTGCCCTCCATCTGGCCTGCCCGCCTCCCAATGAGATTTCCCCTCCCCGGACCCAGGAAAGGGGAGAGAGCAAGGGAGAGGGAACTAAGGGGGGCATTTCCTGCCCTCCCATCTGGCCTGCCCGCCTCCCAATGAGATTCCCCCCTCCCCGGACCCAGAAAGGGGAGAGAGCAAGGGAGAGGGAACTAAGGGGGCATTTCCTGCCCTCCATTTGGCCTGCCCGCCTCCCGCTGAGATTTTCCCCTCCCCGGACCCAGAAAGGGGAGAGAGCAAGGAGGAGGGAACTAAGGGGGCATTTCCTGCCCTCCATCTGGCCTGCCCGCTCCCGCTGAGATTTCCCCCCTCCCCGGACCCAGAAAGGGGAGAGAGCAAGGAGGAGGGAACCAAGGGGGCATTTCCTGCCCTCCATCTGGCCTGCCCGCTCCCGCTGAGATTTCCCCCCTCGCCCGGAAAGGGGAGAGAGAGGAGGGAGAGGGAACCAAGGGGGCATTTCCTGCCCTCCATCTCGCCTGCCCGCCTCCCGATGAGATTTCCCTTTTTGCGGGCCAGAGCCGCTCACCTGCTGGGGGCACCCACCCCAGGTAAGCCCAACCCCCCTCCCCAATTTCCCCCGGACCCAGAAAGAGGAGAGAGCAAGGGAGAGGGAACTAAGGGAGGCATTTCCTGCCTTCCATCTCACCTGCCCTCCATCTCACCTGCCCTCCATCTCACCTGCCCGCCTCCCGATGAGATTTCCTTTGCGGGCCAGCCACCCACCTCTTGGGGGGCACCCAGCCCAGGTAAGCCCAAACCCTCACCAATTTCTCCCCGGACCCAGAAAGGGGAGAGAGCAAGGGAGAGGGAACTAAGGGGGCATTTCCTGCCCTCCATCTCACCTGCCCGCCTCCCGATGAGATTTTTGTGGGCCAGTCGCCCATCTGCCGGGGGCACCCACCCCAGGTAAGCCCAACCCCCCCTCCCCAATTTACCCCCTCCCCTCCCCAATTTACTCCCCGGACCCAGAAAGAGGAGAGAGCAAGGGAGAGGGAACTAAGGAGGGCATTTCCTGCCCTCCATCTCATCTGCCCGCTTCCCGCTGAGATTTCCCCTCCCCCGGACCCGGAAAGGGAGAGAGGAAGGAGAGGGAACCAAGCGGGCATTTCCTGCCCTCCCATCTGGCCTGCCCGCTCCCGCTGAGATTTTCCCCCTCCCGGACCCAGAAAGGTGAGAGAGCAAGGAGGAGGGAACCAAGGGGGCATTTCCTGCCCTCCATCTCACCTGCCCGCCTCCCAATGAGATTTCCCCTCCCCGGACCCAGAAAGGGGAGAGAGCAAGGAGGAGGGAACTAAGGGGGCATTTCCTGCCCTCCATCTGGCCTGCCCGCCTCCCAATGAGATTTCCCTCTCCCGGACCCAGAAAGGGGAGAGAGCAAGGGAGAGGGAACTAAGGAGGGCATTTCCTGCCCTCCATCTCGCCTGCCCGCCTCCCGCTGAGATTTCCCTTTGCAGGCCAGCCGCCCACCTCCCTGGGGGGCACCCACCCCAGGTAAGCCCAATCTCCCCCCCCACCCCAGGTAAGTGGGTTCATACCTTCGCCGGGAGGGAGAGGGCCAGGGGCATCTGCTGATCCAGCGGGTCGAAGGCGTGCAGGGTGCCAAAGAGGTCCCGGTAGACGCCCGGCGAGTGGACCTCGAAGTAGACGCTGCCCTCGCCTGGGATGGGGAGGGGAGGGAAGGGAGGGGCTTCAAGCAGGGGAGGGGGGCTGCTCTTCCCCTCCCCGCTGGGCCTGGACTGGAGCCCGCTGCCAAGGCCACCCATCGTCCCCTCCCACCCCCCGCAAACCCACCCTCCGGCTCCTCCTTCCCGGCCCATAGCGGTCTTCAACCGCCTCTAATAGAAAAATGGGAGGGTCTTTACCCCCCCGTGGACGGGGAGGCCTTGGGGTGCCAGGGCTCGCCCGGCGGGAGTCACCTGTGAGGTAGACGGCGCTGCTCTGGTTGGAGTGCATGTGCCGGACGGCGATGTGCGGGAGGCACCGGGAGACCTTGCGCAGGGCCAGCTGCACCGTGTAGGAGCGAGGCTGGTCCAGCTGCGTCTCGTTCACCACCAGGCTGTAGATCTTCCCTTCCTCTGCCCAGAGAGGGAGAGAGAGAGAGAGAGAGAATGAGAGAGAAAGAGAGAGAGAGAGAGAAAGTGAGAGAGAGGGAAAGAGAAAGAGAAAGAGAGAGAGAGAGAAAGTGAGAGAGGGAAAGAGAGAGACAGAGGGAAAGAGAGAGACAGAGGGAAAGAGGGAGGGAAAGAGAGAGAGAGGGAAAGAGAGACAGGGAAAGAGAGAGAGAGGGAAAGAGAGAGAGAGGGAAAGAGAGAGAGAGGGAAAGAGAGAGAGACAGAGGGAAAGAGGGAGGGAAAGAGAGAGAGAGGGAAAGAGAGACAGGGAAAAGAGAGAGAGGGAAAGAGAGACAGGGAAAGAGAGAGAGAGGGAAAGAGAGAGAGAGGGAAAGAGAGAGAGGGAAAGAGAGAGAGAGAGAGAGAAAGTGGAGAGAGAGGGAAAGAGAAAGAGAGAGACAGAGGAAAGAGAGAGGGAGGGAAAGAGAATGAGAGAGAGAGAGGGGGGAAAGAGAGAGAGAGGGAAAGAGAGAGAGGGAAAGAGAGAAAGACAGAGGGAAAGAGGGAGGGAAAGAGAGACCAAAGTGGAAAGAGAGACAGGGAAAGAGAGAGAGAGAGAGAAAGAGAGAGAGGGAAAGAGAGAGAGGGGGAGAGGGAGGGAAAGAGAGAAAGGGAGAGAGAGGGAGAGACAGGAAAGAGGGAGAGAAAGAGAGAGGGAAGAGAGAGAGAGGGAAAGAGAGAGAGAGGGAAAGAGAGAGAGAGAAAGTGAGAGAGAGGGAAAGAGAACGAGAGAGACAGAGGGAAAGAGAGGGAGGGAAAGAGAGAATGAGAGAGAGGGAGAGAGAGAGGGAGAGAGAGAGAGAGGGAAAGAGAGAGAGACAGAGGGGAAGAGAGAGGGAGGGAAAGAGAGAATGAGAGAGAGAGAGGGGGGAAAGAGAGAGAGAGGGAAAGAGAGAGAGACAGAGGGAAAGAGGGAGGGAAAGAGAGACAGAGGGAAAGAGAGAAAGAGAGAGAGAAAGTGAGAGAGAGGGAAAGAGAGAGAGGGAGGGAAAGAGGGAGGGAAAGAGAGAGGGGGAAGAGAGAGAGAGAAAAAGAGAAAGAAAGAGAGAGAAAGAGAGAGGGGAAAGAAAGAGAGAGGGAAAGAAAGAGAGAGAAAGTGAGAGAGAGGGAAAGAGAGAGGAAAGAGAGAGAAAGAGAAAGAGAGAAAGTGAGAGAGAGGGAGAGACAGGGAAAGTGGGAGAGAAAGAGAGAGTGAAAGAGAGACAGAGAGAAAGTGAGAGAGAGGGAAAGAGAAAGTGAGAGGGAAAAAGAGAGAGAGGGAAAGTGAGAGAGGGAAAGAGAAAGAGAGAGAGAGAGAGAAAGTGAGAGAGAGGGGAAGAGAGAGAGAGAAAGTGAGAGAGAGGGGAAAGAGAAAGAGAGAGAGAAAGGGAGAGAGAGGGAAAGAGAGACAGAGGGAAAGAGAGAGAGAGGGAAAGAGAGAGAAAGAGAAAGTGAGAAAGTGAGAGGGAAAGAGAGAGAGAAAAAGAGAGAGAAAAAGAGAAAGAGAGCGGGAAAGAGAAAGAGAGAGAGGGAGTGAGAGAGGGAAAGAGAGAGGGAAAGAGAGACAGAGGGAGAGAGAGAGAAAGAAAAAGCACATGAGAGAGAGGGAAGGAGAGAGAGAAAAAGAGAGAGAAAAAGAGAGAGAAAGAGAGAGGGAAAGAGAAAGAGAGAGGAGTCCCTGAAAGTCCGAGGGAGAGCTGGGAAGGAGCAGAGAGGTGAGGGTGGGGAAGGGGCATTGACGCTACTCCTTCTTCTCTCTCTCTCAGCCCACACGACGGGCGGAGAGCTGGCCCACACACCCACATCGTGACCTATCCGTTGTTGGCAGCAGAGGGATGAAAAGAGCCCCATGGGGCCCGGAGGCCTCCGGTTGCCGACTCCTGATCTAGTCCAACCCGCCCAAGCGGGAGACCCAGGGCTGCAGGAGGAGGGACAGGTGGCGGCTTGCGAGAGGAGGGAGCCCCCGTGCCCGTCCCTCCCTGCTGCTCTCTCCCTCACCTGTCAGGAGTAGGAGGGACCTCTCGGTCTCCTGCCCCACCAGCACGATCTGCCTGAACTTCATGGAGAAATGGAAGGTCATCTTGAAGACCCGCTGACCGCTGGACTGCAAGTAGACCTCCACGCAGTCGCACAGGCGGCTGCCGCTGCTGCTGCTGCTGCTGGGGGCCGCCGGGCCGGAGCCCTCGTTGCGCCCCAAAGCCGGGCTGGGCGGCTGCTCCCGGGTGGCCAGCACGTACAGGTACTTGCGGTAGACGGTGTCGTTCCGGGGATCGGTGGCAAACTGCAGGGAGGTGTGGAGGGGGTGGTGGCAACATCAGGAGGCCGCAGGGAATCCCCTGGGCTCCAAAGGGAAAAAGGCTTCCCTACAACACCCCCTAACCCCGTTGTCTCTCTCTCCCCCCACACATACACCCAGGGCCCCCAAGGACACCTGTCCCCACTACAAAGGCCGCCGTAAGCGACCGGCGGACTTTCCCCAAGAAGCTCTACAACCAGACTGGTCACCGACCTGGAGAAAGGCTGAACTTGAAGACCGAACCTCAAGCTTTTGCGTGCTTTGTAATCTACCTCATTGCATTGTTTGAGGCTAGGTTACTATTTACTGTTTATCTTAGCGGTATCTGTGACGTATCTTGGGTTGGGTTGACAATATATATAAACTACAAATACATCTGTTTGTAGCTTTAAGGAAAAAAAATATTGTAATGTATTACAATAAACTTCGATATCAACAGAATATCCAAATAAAGAGTTAGTTAGTCAGTATCGGTCCGTAGTCAGTCAGTATCGGTATCAAGAGAGATCATCAGTGAAAAAGAGAAAAAGAGAAAGAGAATTAAACCATGATCTATAGCTCCCTCTTGTGGCCACTTGTCTTCTTAACCGGTTTCAAGTCTTTTACAGCAGACAACTATCAAACCATAATACAACAGGTAAACTTCGATAACAACAGAATATCAAAATAAACAGAGTTAGTCAGTATCGGTGCGTAGTCAGTCAGTATATCGGTATCAAGAGAGATCATCAGTGAAAAAGAGAAAAAGAGAAAGAGAATTAAACCATGATCTATAGCTCCCTCTTGTGGCCACTTGTCTTCTTAACGGTTTCAAGTCTTTTACAGCAGACAACTATCAAACCATAATACAACAGGTAAACTTCGATAACAACAGAATATCAAAATAAACAGAGTTAGTCAGTATCGGTAAGAAGTCAGTCAGTATCGGTATCAAGAGAGATCAGTGAAAAAGAGACAAGGAACTGTGCTCATTCATCAGCCACACAAAGTCTTTTTTGATTGGTCGTCAGGCATCCTGATCAACTCACATTTAGGACGAGGTTCTTCTTCATGTCCAATCCTTGGCAGATCTGAATTGTGGTGTAAGAAAGAGAATAAACTCTCATCCCCGTGATGATGATTGAAGCAACTATGTTATGTATATGGGTGGACTATATATAAACTACAAATATATCTGTTTGTAGCTTTAAAGAAAAAATACGGTAATGGATTTTGCTGTGTTCTGGTGGGTTAATTATGCTACAAGTGGCCACAAGAGGGAGCTATAGATCATGGTTTAATTCTCTTCTCTTTTTCTCTTTTTCACTGATGATCTCTCTCGATACCGATACTGATTTTTCTCTTTTCACTGATGATCTCTCTCGATACCGATACTGATTTTTTCTCTTTTCACTGATGATCTCTCTTGATACCGATACTGACTTTTCTCTTTTTCACGGATGATCTCTCTCGATACCGAGACTGACTTTTCTCTTTTTCACTGATGATCTCTCTCGATACCGATACTGACTTGTCTCTTTTTCACTGATGATCTCTCTTGATACCGATACTGACTTTTCTCTTTTTCACGGATGATCTCTCTCGATACCGAGACTGACTTTTCTCTTTTTCACTGATGATCTCTCTCGATACCGATACTGACTTGTCTCTTTTTCACTGATGATCTCTCTTGATACCGATACTGACTCTTCTCTTTTCACTGAAGATCTCTCTGATACCAATACTGACTTTTCTCTTTTTCACGGATGATCTCTCTCGATACCGATACTGACTTTTCTCTTTTTCACTGATGATCTCTCTTGATATCGATACTGACTTTTCTCTTTTTCACTGACGATCTCTCTTGATACCGATACTGACTTTTCTCTTTTTTCACGGATGATCTCTCTCGATACCGATACTGACTTTTCTCTTTTTCACTGATGATCTCTCTCGATACCGATACTGACTCTTCTCTTTTTCACTGATGATCTCTCTCGATACCGATACTGACTCTTCTCTTTTTCACTGATGATCTCTCTCGATACCGATACTGACTTTTCTTTTTCACTGATGATCTCTCTCGATATCGATACTGACTTTTCTCTTTTTCACTGATGATCTCTCTCGATACCGATACTGACTTTTCTCTTTTTCACTGATGATCTCTCTCGATACCGATACTGACTTTTCTTTTTCACTGATGATCTCTCTTGATACCGATACTGACTTTTTCTCTTTTTCACTGATGATCTCTCTCGATACCGATACTGACTTTTCTTTTTCACTGATGATCTCTCTTGATACCGATACTGACTTTTCTCTTTTTCACTGATGATCTCTCTCGATACCGATACTGACTTGTCTCTTTTTCACGGATGATCTCTCTCGATACCGATACTGACTTTTTCTTTTTCACTGATGATCTCTCTCGATACCGATACTGACTTTTCTCTTTTCACTGATGATCTCTCTTGATACCGATACTGACTTGTTCTCTTTTTCACTGATGATCTCTCTTGATACCGATACTGACTCTTCTCTTTTCACTGAAGATCTCTCTCGATACCGATACTGACTCTTCTCTTTTTCACTGAAGATCTCTCTTGATACCGATACTGACTGACTACGGACCGATACTGACTAACTAACTCTGTTTCTTTGGATATTCTGTTGATATCGAAGGTTATCTGTTGTATTATGGTTTGATATTGGTCTGCTGTAAAAGACTTGAAAACCGGTAAGAAGACTTTATAACGGGATTATTTCTGGACTGTTAAAAACGTGTATGACATGGACTGTTTATCGGACTGTGCTATTTCATCAAGTAAACATGAATACAACTTGTTTAACTCTGTGTGGCTGTATATTTATTTCTTCATAACTGTTCTCATAAACCGTTTTCCATGTGCATATATCCTTTTTATGCAAGGATTACTCTGCACATATCCTAACAATATAGTTAATTGATACTGTGTTTCTCATATAATAAGGCCGGGTCTTATTTTTTTTTGAGCCCCCCAAAAATGGTTAGGCCGTCTTTTCGGGGGTGACTTAATTCCCCCCCCACTTGCATCTTCGAGCGGGCAGGCAGCGACGGCTTGGATGTTGACCTCGGCGTTGGTGGGGCACTTCATATTGGGGGTCAACGCAGGCAGCACTGTATCCGGGTGTGCAACAAAAGTACTTCCTAATGGCAAGCCCCCCCCCCACCATTTCCCCCCCATTTCGCATGTTTTAATATAGGCCTTAATTTGGGGGGAGGGGCTTAATTTCATTTCATGCCTATCAAACATGCTGGGACTTCCTATTGGGGGAGGCCGTATTGTTGGAGAAATAGGGTAGTTAGTTGGTAGTGGGATTTATTATTCCAGGTGGGGAGTGTGCTGTCCAGACAGTAAGTGGGAATTGGGAGCTGTCTCCTGAAGGGAATGCCTCATGGGAAATGTAGTTCATGTCATGTGGTCACATCTGTCATCCTGATTGGTCACTGAACTGACCCTTGGTTGGGTTGGGGGGGAGGTTTCTTCACTCTTGCTTGGACCCCTGCCTCGTGCTGGTATCTACACCCTTTGCTCCATCGTTATGGGATGAAGATCACTGTAATTTTCACACTATGAAGTCAGCTATGCAAAGAGTTGGACGTTAGATGAATCTCGACATCACCGTGAGTTATACCTTGAGGATGCCTAAGATCATCCAATCCAGAAACTCTGTAGTGTTTAACTGACCATCTCTATATTCAGCCAGCAGTTGAAAGACAGAACAGCTGCTGCCGCCCCCCCTTGGGCTGCGTGGACCGTGGCAGGAAGAGGACGGGGGGGCAGAGGGGAAGGGGGGCACAGCCCCCCGCCAATTCCGAATCGTTCTTCCAAACGCACCCTCCTGTCTGGTTCTCCAGGGCATTGGGCCAAACCAGAGCCTGGCCAGGCCTGCTCGGGCGCTTCTCCCAAGAGGGCATGTGGGGAAAAGGTGGGGGCTGGACCCCTCCCCAAGGGCAGCTCCTCTTCTGCTTTATAGGGGCAGCGGACCCAGGAACGCCGGGCAAAGAAGGGACAACGCCAGGCCAGTTAAGGGACAGGGGGAGGGAGGAGAGGAGATATATGGAGAGGCCTTATGCGGTAGAAAAGGACCCGAGAGGAAGGAGACGGGCGGGGGAGTGACGAGCAGCCGTTAGGTTTGGGGAGGTTGTGGGGAGCCCCCTTGCCAGGGGGGGCCCTGTGGCCTCTTGTTTGCATGAGCCACAAGCAGCCCTGGGATGAGAGAGGCCACGGAACCAGCTTCCTCTCCTCCGTGGCCGCCTTGCGGTGAGCCACTCTGGAAGCCGACGTTTTCCTCCTCCTCCTCCTCCAAGAAACCACCCCGGAGGCAGGAGGGAGGGGGATCCCCGCTTCCAAAGGGCAATGCTGTCTTTTCCCTGCCCCGGAGGGCCCCAGGGCCCCCTCTCCCCTCGCAGGCCACCTACGTCCTTAGCGCTGCGGCACAGCACCATGTAGCGGCAGGCCCGGCGCCACTGGATGTGTCCCATGGTGGAGGAGACCAGGGCGTTCTTGAGGAAGAAGAGGGTGCCGTTGTAGTCCAGGATGAAGACGTGGTCCTTGGTGGGCAAGAACTTCCGGTAGCCGTGCGAGAGGAGCGGGGCCACGGTCTTGCTGACAAAGTGCCGCCGCCGCTGAACATCTGGAAGTACAAGCCCTTGGTGTCTGTGGGACAGAGAGGCCCAAGGGCGGGGGAAATTGGGTCCGTCTGGAGGAGCCGACTGGGCAAGAGAGGGGGCTGGGGGGAAGTGAGGCCACGGTGGTCCACGTCCCTCGTCCTGCGTGCGACGGGACTCCCGGCTCTTGCTCGGATTCCCCCCCTCGCCCTGCCCTCCGCTTCACAAACGGGCTCTACTCACAGTTGAGGATGGCCGATCTCTTCCACGGCCGGCTGCCCCCCGAGTTCTCATCCCGCAGCCGAGGGGAGAGGCGGCGGCAGATGCGCTGCCAGAGCCCTCGCTGTCGCAAACTTCGTAGAAGTACCGGCAGGTCTGGCCCAGAGCCACCAAGTCCCTCACTGGCAGGAAGGAGATGATGTAGTACAACTGGAAGGAGAGAGAGAGAGAGCGGCGGCGGGGGGGAGGGGGATCGGTCAGGATATCGGTCCCCAAGGCCCAGCCTTCCTATTGCCCCCCCTTTCCTCGGCCCAGGCCGACCCACCAGTTCAGGAGGGAAGAGCTGGATGGAGGCAGATTCTCCTCTTGCCTTCTTTTCCTCCGTGGCCTCTGTGGATGAGCTGCGCCGCTTCTTCTTGGGCTGCTGTGGGCAGAAGAAGAGGAGCCAAGGGCCACCCTTATCCTGGATCTCCTCTCTCTTTCGGGAGGGGGTGTGTGTGTCCCCGGAGGGACCCCCACCCCGAGCTGCAGCTGCTCAGGGAGGGTCAGCTCAGCGGGCAAAGCCCGTCCCTGGCAGGCTGGTGGGGGCTTAGGATGCCCGACGTGCCGTCCGTGAAAAGCCAGAGAAGACGCGCCCGCCACTCCTAAAAGCTCCACGGTAAGGCTTCGACCCCCGCCGATTTCACTTAGGGAAGCATCATTCTTTATTCTTTCCTTCAGCGGAGGGGGAACCCTGGCTTCTTGGCCAGAGAAAGGGGAAGGGGTGGGAGGGAAGGGGAAGGCCAGGCTCTGAGAGGTGCCTTTCCTGAAATGGGCACCAGGGGCAGGACTGACCAGCAGGTGAAAGCGGGCAAACTCCCGATTTCTCCATCCTTGACCTGCCCGATGCTGAATATTTCTTGATTTTACTTAATGGATAGAAATAGACGAGGTTGAATCCTAGGACTCAACTTCAGGAGAGCTGATTCATTATTTTTTTCTTTCTTTTTCCATGCTTAGGACAAGTTTGGCCTTTTCTTTCTTTTTTTAATGGCAGTTTAATCTGCGACTGGGATCTAACGAACGTGGTGCCGTAAGGTCCAGTGGAATTAGCCCAACTCCACGATTTCTTGATAGAAATAGACGAAGTTGAACCCTAGGACTCAACTTCATGAGAGCTGATTCATTATTATTTTTTTCTTTTTCCATGCTTAGGACAAATTTGGCCTTTTTTTGAGTGGGGGGGGCAATTGCTCTGTTACTGGGATCTGCAAACATGGTGCCATAAGGTCCAGTGGCATTGGCCCAATTCCACCTGCTTTTCAAGGGTTTGTTGTTGGGTTTCTTTGGGGCTTGTTTTTGAGATTGTGACTTACAGGGCTGACTAACTTGTTCTGGTGAAAGGTAATAATAATAATAATAATTTAAAAAAAAAAACAAAGTCCACTGCTGTGCAATCCTCCAACTTTACAGGAAGGTGCGTACAGTGCGTTGGAGGTTCATTTGCACATGCAAAGGAGGAAAGGGGGAAGTTTGCACAGCCAAGGTCACACCAGAGAGAGCGTCTCCCTCCTCGGGGTTCAAGCATCTTCCCCGGCCGCCCTCCCCCTCCCCAAGCCCTTCCTCCTAGTTTTCCTCTTCCTCCTCCTCCTCCTCCAAATGCTCACTCCAAGCGGCTCTTCGTTGCTTGAGAGGAGGGAGAAGCGCTGGGGCTTCCTCCTTCTGAATTTCCGGGCGATGCGCCTCTCGCTCATGTCTGCCCGCCCGGCCGTAGACTCTGCGGCGGCGGTGGTGGGTGTGAGCTTTCAGACCCACCCGTGCTGCTGAGCCCAGCATGGCCAAGGCTTTTTGAAGGCCCACCTCTTGCCCCACCAAGCCCGGGTCACCCTGGGGGGACAATAGACCCCCGAGGTGATAATGGCCGGTGGTGATGGCTTCACAGAGAGGCTGGGTTTCCCCGGGTAACTGGGCCACTGTGACATCAGCGCCCATCTGGGACAGGGCTTTGTGAGCCAGGGGGCACGGGAAGAGAGCGGTCCAAGCCTTGGGGGTCAAAGATTAGCCTGAGGGGGTGCAGGGACCCCCCACAATTTCTTTCCTCTCCTTTGAAATTGTGGAAAGGGAACTTCACGAGGAGAGTGGTTGTCACACACCCAAGCAGGAAAAAGCCCCAAAGGGAACATCAGGCCAGCCATATAAAACAAACTTGCGTAGGAAAAGGAATCCAAGAAAAGAAAACCCTTGGACAAAAAGCCCAAATAATGAAGAAAAGGAAGGAAACAAGAAAAGAGAAACCCCTTACGAAGACGAGACGCGCCCAATCGGCAAAAGAAACAGACAAAAGGCACAAAATGTATTGTGCAAAGGAGACAGACGGGGAGATTGCCACAAAAAAACAAATATAAGAAACCATTAAGAAAAAAAAAAAGATTAGGACGAAACCGATAATCCAATCAAAGCACCCCGCAAAGTTTGCCTTCCGCACCCCGCGGGGTTTTACCCTCCGGCGGAAATGAAGACAACCCCGGACAGGATTGAAAACGTGAAGAAATACAAACACAGCCGCACGCACACAAAAAGGAGAAAAGGTATAAAAATAATAATAATAATCAGGGGCTTGTCTACACACAAAGCTAGCCAGCCCCAGGAACGCAGGCTTCTCGCTCTCTCTCGCCTTCCTGAAAAATAAAAATAAAAAATAAATTAAAAAAAGATCCGGCTTTCAAGCAGTTGTCCGTATCCCTTGCGCCGGAGCTCTTTCCCCAGCGGGGGAAAAAATCCAAATCCTCGGAAGAAAGGCATTTGGATAGCCTTTCGACACAACCATGGTGAGTTTTCGCCTGAACTTGGCCCGGCCGAGCTCTGCATTTAGGGGGTTGTTGTGATGGGTTTTTTTTTAAAAAAGGGGTGGTGGTTTTATTTTGGGGTTTTTTCCCCTTTCATTGCAGCCATTCGCTACTTGCGGCCATTTGCTACTTGCAGCCACGGGGCAGGGGCTTAGCTTCATTCCTGTGGGGTTGTTGGGATGGATTTTTTTTAAAAAAAGGTGGTAGTTTTATTTTGGGGTTTTTCCCCTTCATTGCAGCCATTTGCTACTTGCAGCCACGGGGCAGGGGCTTAGCTTCATTCCTGTGGGGGTTGTTGGGATGGATATTTTTTAAAAAAAAGGGGGTGGTTTTATTTTGGGGTTTTTTCCCCTTTCATTGCAGCCATTTGCTACTTGCAGGAACGGGCAGGGGCTTCGCTGAATCCCTGTCCATTCTTAGCAGGTCATTTGAGGGGGGCAGAGCGTGAGAGGAGAGAGGGAATTAAGTGATTAAGAAAGTTGTGTGTGTGTTGTTGTTTTTTAAAGCTTCCCAAATATATTGGAGACCCTGGGTGGAAAGATTTGCATTTGTCAAAACCAGAGTTGAAGGTGACGAGAGAAAGAAGAGTTGGCTTCTTCCAGACCCCCTTTGCTGGCCTTCCGATGAAAAAAAAAAAAATCTCCCTCCACCCGCTGGATTCTTCCCGGCCTTGGGCAGAGAACGCACGGATTCTAGAGCCGGACGGTGGGGTTCCAGTCGGAATCTTATCCCCCCCCCCGAGAACACGAAGTTTCCCGGCACGGAGCCACTTCCCGGCTCGCCTGGAGCCTCACCCACACTCACTCCCTACCCTACCACCCAGCTGCCGCTCCGGGTTGCAACCCTCAGCCAACGAACCTTCTCCTTTCACCGCCGCTTTCCGAGTTGCCTTATCCGTCAGGTCGGTTCTTGCAAAATGGCTCGGCCGCAATTCCCGGGTACCCGACGGGGGTCGCTGTGGAGCTTTCCCCTTCGGTGGGGCAGCGGGGCAGGGATGACCTGAGAAGGAGAGAACGGGAGGAGAGAACGTGGAGGGGTGGGAGTGGAAAGACCAAAAGGCACCGGACGGACGTGCAAGGGGGTCCGATGGGAAACCCGGCTCGTCCAACAGAAGCCGGCAGGAATCCGGGAACCCCTTTCCGGGAGAATGGATCCCATGGGAAACCCGCTAAGCTTTCGGGATCCGTGGCTCCCTTTGTCAGACGGATCACGCTGTGGGTTACAAGTCTCCGTAGAGGGGTTTGGGATTGATATGGAGCGTTTCCTAGTGTGGTTTGCTTCTTGTGCCCCGTGACGATCATGAAGGGTTGTGCCTGATGATTCTCGACTCTTGAGGGATGTTTCTTTTCTTTTATGGACCCTGAGAGCATTTGCACCGAAGACAAATTCCTTGTGGGTCCAATCACACTTGGTCAATAATTCATTCTTTCCTTCCTTCCTTCCTTCCTTCCTTCCTTCCTTCTTTTCCTTCCTTCCTTCCATCCATCCATCCATCCATCCATCTGATTTGATTGCTTATTCTACCCCATGACTACCATGAAGGGTTGTACGTGATGATTCTCGACTCTTGAGGGATGTTTCTTTTCTTTTATGGACACTGAGAGCATTTGCACCGAAGACAAATTCTTGTGGGTCCAATCACACTTGGTCAATAATTCATTCTTTCCTTCCTTCCTTCCTTCCTTCCTTCCTTCCTTCTTTCCTTCCTTCCTTCCATCCATCCATCCATCCATCCATCTGATTTGATTGCTTATTCTACCCCATGACTACCATGAAGGGTTGTACGTGATGATTCTCGACTCTTGAGGGATGTTTCTTTTCTTTTATGGACACTGAGAGCATTTGCACCGAAGACAAATTCCTTGTGGGTCCAATCACACTTGATCAATAATTCCTTCCTTCCTTCCTTCCTTCCTTCCTTCCTTCCTTCCTTCCATCCATCCATCCATCCATCCATCCATCCATCCGATTTGATTGCTTATTCTACCCCATGACTATCATGAAGGGTTGTACCTGATGATTCTTGACTCTTGAGGGATGTTTCTTTTCTTTTATGGACACTGAGAGCATTTGCACCGAAGACAAATTCCTTGTGGGTCCAATCACACTTGATCAATAATTCATTCTTTCTTTCCTTCCTTCTTTCCTTCCTTCCTTCCTTCCTTCCTTCTTTACTTCCTTCCTTCCTTCCTTCCTTCCTTCCTTCCTTCCATCCATCCATCTGATTTGATTGCTTATTTTACCCCATGACTATCATGAAGGGTTGTACGTGATGATTCTCGACTCTTGAGGGATGTTTCTTTTCTTTTATGGACCCTGAGAGCATTTGCACCGAAGACAAATTCCTTGTGGGTCCAATCACACTTGATCAATAATTCCTTCCTTCCTTCCTTCCTTCCTTCCTTCCTTCCTTCCTTCCTTCCTTCCTTCCATCCATCCATCCATCCATCCATCCATCTGATTTGATTGCTTATTCTACCCCATGACTATCATGAAGGGTTGTACCTGATGATTCTCGACTCTTGAGGGATGTTTCTTTTCTTTTATGGACCCTGAGAGCATTTGCACCGAAGACAAATTCCTTGTGTGTCCAATCACACTTGATCAATAATTCATTCTTTCCTTTTTTCCTTTCCTTTCCTTTCCTTCCTTCCTTCTTTACTTCCTTCCTTCCTTCCTTCCTTCCTTCCATCCATCCATCCATCTGATTTGATTGCTTATTTTACCCCATGACTATCATGAAGGGTTGTACCTGATGATTCTCGACTCTTGAGGGATGTTTCTTTTCTTTTATGGACACTGAGAGCATTTGCACCGAAGACAAATTCCTTGTGTGTCCAATCACACTTGATCAATAATTCATTCTTTCCTTTTTTCCTTTCCTTTTTCCTTCCTTCCTTCCTTCTTTACTTCCTTCCTTCCTTCCTTCCTTCCTTCCATCCATCCATCCATCCATCTGATTTGATTGCTTATTTTACCCCATGACTATCATGAAGGGTTGTACCTGATGATTCTCGACTCTTGAGGGATGTTTCTTTTCTTTTATGGACACTGAGAGCATTTGCAATCAAGACAAATTCCTTGTGTGTCCAATCACACTTGATCAATAATTCTTTCTTTCCTTTTTTCCTTCCATCCTTTCCTTTCCTTCCTTCCATCCATCTATCTGATTTGATTGCTTATTCTACCCTATGACTATCATTAAAGGTTAGGGTTAGGGTTAGGGGTTGGGTTAGGGTTAGGGTTGGGTTAGGGGTTGGGTTAGGGGGGGTTGGGTTGCTAGGGGTTAGGGTTAGGGTTGGGTTAGGGTTGGGTTAGGGTTAGGGTTAGGGGTTGTTAGTTAGGGTTAGTTAGGGTTAGTTAGGGTTGGGTTAGGGGTTGGGGGTTAGGGTTGGGTTAGGGTTGGGCTTAGGGTTAGGTTGGTTAGGGTTAGGGTTGGGTTAGGGGTTAGGGGTTAGGTTAGGGTGCTAGGGGTTGGGTTAGTTGGGTTAGGTTAGGGGTTAGGGGGTTGGGTTAGGGTTGGGTTGGGTTAGGGGTTAGGTTAGTTAGGGTTGGATTAGGTTAGGTTGGGTTAGGGTTGGGTTAGGGTTGGGTTAGGATGGGCCAGGGGTCATTAGGGCTGGCCAGGCTGGGCCAGGGCCAGGCCAGCCAGGTTGGGTTAGGCCAGGGCCGGTGGGGTTGGGCCAGGTTGAGCCCAGGGTCCCTCTCCATTGGCCCCTGAGGGCCAAGGCCTTTCCCGGGGGCCACTGGGGACTCCTGTAGGCCTGCAACAGCTGGGCCACAGGACCCCCTTGGCCTGTAAAGAGAGGGTGAGTGGCTAGGTGGGTGGACTTCGACTCCCAGAAACCCCGAAAGCAAAAAAAGCTGGCTGGGGAATTCTGGGAGTTGAAGTCCCCAAGGCTTAAAAGGTGTTAAAGGTTGGAGACCCTGGAAGAGGAAGAGGAGGAGGAGGGGACCCCCAGATACCCCAAATGGGTAGGAGGGGAAGAGGCCTTTAGTCCAGGGGGTCTCCAACCTTAACAACTTTTTAAGCCTTGGGGACTTCAACTCCCAGAATTCCCTAGCCAGCTTTTTTTTTTGCATTTTCCTGCTTGGTGGAGGCCCCTGGGTCCCTCTTCCTGGGGGGATTCCTGTAGGCCGAGCCACCGCTGGGCCACAGGACCCCCCTTGGGCCTTTAAAGAGAGGGTGGGGAGGTGGACTTCGCTGAAAACCACACCAGGGGGTTGGACTAGATGGCCTCCAAGGGTCCCCTCCCTCTGACTGTTCTGGGCCTTATTTCAGAGGCGGGCGGGTGTGGACTTCAACTCCCAGAATCCCCTCTCTCTCTCTCTCTCCCCCAAGCAGCCAAAAGCAAAAAAAAAAAAAAAAAAGCTGGCTGGGGGAATTCTGGGAGTCGAAGTCCACACCCGCCCACCTGCCTCTGAAATAAGGCCCAGAACAGTCAGAGGGGGATCCTTGAGGCCATCTAGTCCAACCCCAGGTGTGGTTTTCAGGCGAAGGTTGAGGAAAACCCTGCCGTGTTTTTTTTTTTGTTGTTTTTTTTTTTTAAAAACAAATTCCACCCATTCTTTGCATTCGTCTGGAGAGGCTTGGCCCAGCCGTCCTTCTCTGCTAGGGAACCCCAGGGACCCGAGTTCTAATCCTGACTGGATTGGAAGTCGGTCCGTGAGGGGTTGTTGTTGTTGAGGGGGAGGAATAAAGGAATAAAATGTTGTGGGGTTATTGATCAAAATGGGGTTCATAAAAGATGTAACCCGGGACTTAGCCGCTCTCCCAAAAAGAAGTTTTTGTTTTTTATGTTTTGTGTATGTTTGTTTGAAAATTAATAAAATTCTTTTTTAAAAAAAAAGAAAAAGAAACATCTAAAAAATAATTTCCAAAAAAAGTCTAATTTCCCCTCAGGTTGCCTCCCCTCCCTCCCTCATAGGGTGGGGGGCGCTTGTCCTCAAGTCATTTGCGAGCCTGAGGGGGGCTTTTTTCAGTTTTGGCCACAACAGCCACGTTGAATCTAAGGGGCTATTTCTCCAACATCTGGCCCAGGCACTCTGCTTATGCCCCGAGGACCTCTTTGCCCAATTTTCCCTCAGTTTCCCCCACCCCGAGGCCGGGCCTGCCACAGGTTTTGCCCGTCCTCTTGAGGCGCCTTTTTGATTGGTCGACAAGCCTTGTCCCCAGGTTTGGGCCTGCCTCCTCTTGAGGCGCCTTTGGCCCCGATTGGTCGACAAGCCTCCCCTCTTACCCGGGCGCTGAGAGGCCCCCGTGTGGCCGATGATTGGCTGCCGGGCCTGCCAATTCTCCCCTATATCGAGGCCGAGGGCGCTTTCAAACCGCTTTGCCCGCCAGGAAGCCGAGCGGCTGTTTTGATTGGCAAGCTCGGCTGTCCGTCAGAGGGTTTGGGCCGATTCTACGCGCCGTGATACGCCCGTTTTGTCGGCTCGCCTGCTGAGCCAATCCGTTTCCCTTACCTGCCTCCTTCAATTTGATAGGGCGACAGAGGCACGCGCGCAGCAGTTTCACGTGTCGGTCAGGCGGAGTTGGATGTCGGGGAGGGCGGGGAAATCTTTGTCTCCCTCGTAAGCGATTGGCTGGACCGAGCCGCTTTCGCACCCCGTCCCAAGTTCCCTTCCATCTCGGGGCATTCGATTGGAGCAAAAGGAGGAAGACTCAGGCAGCTCCTTTCAACGGGATTGGCTCTCGGGCGTGGCACGGCTCGGGCAGGGCCCTTCCCATTGGCCGCTTTCCGCGTGCCCGGCCTCTCATAGGAGAAGGCGATCGTTCTGGAACCGCCCCCTTTGGCTGGGGTCGGCCTGTCTCTGCCTCCCTCTCTTCATTCGGCGCCCGGCGGCCGCGGCGGGAAGAACGGAGTCTTACAGGATGGCGGCGGGCGAGGGCGGGGCCGAGTCGCTGCCCCCGCCCTCTCCCTCCTTGCCCGGACCCCTCGCGGGCCCCGAGCGCGCCTTGGAAGAAGCGGTGGCCTCGGGGAGCCTTTGCCTGGCGGGACGGCGGCTGAGGCACTTCCCCGAAGGAGCGGCTCGGCGCTGGGACCTCAGCGACACCACGCAAGCGGGTGAGGCGTTCGGCTCCGCCCCCTTCCCGGCCACGCCCCTCCGATGTTTCCCCTCCTCCGGCCACGCCCCCAGCGGATGACTTTCTCCCCCGCAGGCTCCGCCCTCCCGTTCTACTCTGCGGGGGTGGGGTTCGGACACGCCCCCTTGTTGGGCCCCGCCCCTCGGAGGAAGCGCCTCTTGGGGCTTGTCGGCCGCTTCCCCAGCCCACGCCCCGCCCCCGTCCCGGAAGAGGTGGGCGGGACTCCAGTGTCAATCATCCGCGCCGCTTGGGATGATGGGAGTTGTAGTTGAACCTGGGGGTTTAAGGCTCTGACATCTCTGCCAGCCTGGCCCCTCCTGCCCCTGGGGCTGGCCTGGGACTCCCCCCCCCCTTCCGTCCGCAGGGGAGGGGCTTGCTGCTCCTGGGCGGGGTTTGGTGGAGATGGGGGGAGAGGGCATGGAGTCTGCTGCCCTCCTTGGTTCCCTTGTGGGAAGATTTTGGGCTGCTTTTAGCCCTGCAGAGCTGGCCTCTCTGCAGGGTTTGCTCTGCCCTCCTTGGCCCACCAACCCTGCGGGCGGACCCAGCGGGGCCTTTCCGTCGGTGGCTCCTGCCTGCCTTTAACCTCCCCCCCCGTCCCAGCAGGCAGGGGGCTCCGGGTATGCGCGGGATGTTCTGGGAGGGTGCAACCCAGGTGCGCGCATGGTGTGTGTGTGTGTGTGTCCCGCTTTGCGGGTCTTTCCCTGCAGACTGGCACCGTTCGGACAAGCAGGGCGCCCCCACTGTGGCTGCCTGACCCCCCTCCTCCTCCTCCTCCTCCCTGTGCCCGGGGTTGCTTCCCAGGGATGGAGGGCAAGCGGCTTCTTCCTGGGGGAAGCGACTCACCTTGATGGCGCCTGGAATCTCGGTCCCAGCTTGGCTTGACTTGGCTTAGCTGGGGGGTCCTGCGCGGCGAGAGCTGGAGGCTCATCGCCTCGGTCAGTAGGTCAGGGGGAAGGGTGCCCAACCTTCTCCCGCAGCGCCTGGGTCACTCTTGAGGCCTGACCCCCCTTGGCGTGAAGCCGGGAGTTACCGCGGTCCTCGGGGAGGAGGAGGCAGGTGCCTCCAAGGCGGCCTGGACGGTTTTTCGGAGGCCGAGTGCCGAAGGGATCCAGCACGGGGGACGGGGACTAGGGGCCGTGGGGGCAGTGGGTTGCATGTCCCATCCCTTTGGGGGTCTTCGATCTCTGGCTGCAATCAGATCTCTTCCGGAAAGAGAGAGAGTGATCCCACCATGCTTCCTGTGGGCTTGGCTGGTCCTCTGCCCTCCCCTCCTTTAGCTTCCTGCTTCCCTCCTTCCCTCCCTCCAGAAACGGAACATGGAGCCCCCCCAGATCTGTGTACCCCCTCAAAGCCGTACCCCCTCAAAGCCCCCCTCAAAGCCTCCTCAGGCCAGGGACCCCCAGGAGAGGAGCCCGCGGTGGGCCCTATCCAGGCTGGCACCCACCAGGGTTGTAAGCCCAGGTGGGAAGCGGCCTCTTGTCCCTTCCTGCACCTGCTTTACGTCCCGATATTCACCCTGGAGCAAACCTGTTTCTGAGAGACAGCAGCCCTGACTCCACCCACCCCTCCGCCTCTTTCGACGAAGGAGTTGAGAGCCTCTTCGCTTCCTGGAAAACTTTCCTTCCGGGATGAAATGAAAGGGAACCGCCGGAAAGATCTGGAAGACCAAAAAAAAAAAAATGGGGTAGGAGGAGAGCGTCCGTCGCGGCTTGGGGTGATGGTGTGAATTCGGCCTTGTGGGAAAACCGCGTTGGCTGAGGTCACCCCGTGCAAACTCTTGTTGTGATCTCTAGAGCAGGGGTCCCTAACCACCGGGGCCCCGGACCGGGACCGGTCTGTGGATCATTTTATACCGGGTCCGCTATTTTGCTTGGGCGCTGCCAACTTGTTTCGACGGTGCTTGAGAAAGTAGCTTCCGGGCGAGCTTGTCGGTCGCCGGTTGGAAAGCGGCGTTTGGGTGTTGAAGGAATCCTCCTCGCGCCGTAGTTTCCGAAGGGGGGAAACGGCTTCGAACGAAGAGCCGTCCCGATGGCGGTGGAATCTCGCGTGACTCAGGAAGAGATTAAGAAGCCCGAAAAGCCCATCGACCGCGAGAAGGTACAAAAGGAGGATGTTGAAGGTGGCGGGAGAAGCGGGCCAGCCGCTCGACTCGCCTTGCCTTGGTGGTGTGTGCTGATGCCGGTCCCGGTCCGTGGATCATTTTATACCGGGCCGCCTTATTTTGCTTGGGCGCCGCCAACTTGTTTCGACGGCGCTTGAGAAAGTAGCTTCCGGGCGAGCTTGTCGGTCGTCGGTTGGAAAGCGGCGTTTGGGTGCTGAAGGAATCCTCCTCGCGCCGTAGTTTCGTCGAAGGGGGGAACGGCTTCGAACGAAGAGCCGTCCCGATGGCGGTGGAGTCTCGCGTGACTCAGGAAGAGATTAAGAAAGAGCCCGAAAAGCCCATCGACCGCGAGAAGGTACAAAAGGAGGATGTTGAAGGTGGCGGGGAGAAGCGGGCCAGCCGCTCGGCTCGCCTTGCCTTGGTGGTGTGTGCTGATGCCGGTCCCGGTCCGTGGATCGTTTTGCGATGTCGGTACCGGTCCGTGGTACAAAAAAAAGGTTGGGGGCCACTGCTCTAGAGGGCTTGTTCCAACTCGTCGCCTCGTCCTAGTTTATTCTACAAGCCACGGTTCAGAGGCCGCGGCGAGACGTCCCTGCTGCGCTCCTGGGTTCTGTGGAAGAGGTTAGCGATGACCGGCGGCTCAACCTTTTTTGGGGCTCCTGTGCCACAAAGTGCGCTTGCGTCGCATGCCGGCATCCAGCAGGTAATGCATGCAGGCCCCCCACACCCCTGCCCATGCGTGCGCCATTTCCCACACACACACACACACCGCTGCTGCCCGTTTACTGCGCCTCCTGGCTGATTTTCGACTCCTTTGAGGCCTTTTTCGGCCTGCCGGAGGCTTTGAGGGATGCCTCGGCAGGCTTGGCAGGCCGAAAAATGGGCCCGTTTCGCCGCCGGGTATTTCCGGAAATACCGGAAATGACTAAACGGGCTCATTTTTTTTTTCGCCTGTCGAGGCATCCTCGAGCCTCTGAAAACAGTCCGAAAATCGGCTAGGAGGCGTTTACATGCGCGGTGAGGTATGTTGGCTTGGCTCTGCGTGTCCCCTGTGGCCCCCTGCTATAGGGTCGCCATCACGGGGTTAGCGTTCCTCTCTTAAAGACGGCCGAGCGCGGTGTTTGCGCTGGCGGCGTCTGGGATCCGCAAGGCGCGATGGAGACGGGAAGAGATTTGCAGAGAGAGAGAGAGAGAGAGAGAGAGGCCAGTCCTCCTTTGGGGGTCGGTCTTTGAGGTGGGGCCAGTCAAGGCCAGCGTTCCCCCCACCCTCTTTTGGGGGTCGGTCTTTGAGGTGGGGCCGGTCAAGGCCAGAGTTCCCCCCACTCTCTTTTGGGGGGGTCGGTCTTTGAGGTGGGGCCGGTCAAGGCCAGAGTTCCCCCACCCTCTTTTGGGGGTCGGTCTTTGAGGTGGGGCCGGTCAAGGCCAGAGTTCCCCCCCACTCTCTTTTGGGGGGTCGGTCTTTGAGTTGGGGCCGGTTCAAGGCCAGAGTTCCCCCACTCTCTTTTGGGGTTCGGTCTTTGAGGTGGGGCCGGTCAAGGCCAGAGTTCCCCCCACCCTCTTTTGGGGGTCGGTCTTTGAGGTGGGGCCGGTCAAGGCCAGAGTTCCCCCCACTCTCTTTGGGGGTCGGTCTTTGAGGTGGGGCCGGTCAAGGCCAGAGTTCCCCCCACTCTCTTTTGGGGGTCGGTCTTTGAGGTGGGGCCGGTCAAGGCCAGAGTTCCCCCACCCTCTTTTGGGGGGTCGGTCTCTTCCTCTCATTCTCTCTCTCCCTCTCTTTTTCTCTCATTCTCTCTTTCTTTTCTCTCATTCTCTCTCCCTCTCTTCTCATTCTCTCTCTCTTCCTCTTTTTCTCTCATTCTCTCTCCTCTCTTTCTCATTCTCTCTCTCTTCCTCTTTTCTCTCATTCTCTCTCCCTCTCTTTCTCATTCTCTCTCTCTTCCTCTTTTTCTCTCATTCTCTCTCCCTCTCTTTCTCATTCTCTCTCTCTTCCTCTTTTCTCTCATTCTCTCCCTCTCTTTCTCATTCTCTCTCTTCCTCTTTTTCTCTCATTCTCTCTCCCTCTCTTCTCATTCTCTCTCTCTTCCTCTTTTTTCTCATTCTCTCTCCCTCTTTCTCATTCTCTCTCTCTTCCTCTTTTTCTCTCATTCTCTCTCCCTCTCTTTCTTTCTCATCTCTCTCTCTTCCTCTTTTTCTCTCATTCTCTCCCTCTCTTTCTCATTCTCTCTCTCTCCTCTTTTTCTCTCATTCTCTCCTCTCTTTCTCATCTCTCTCTCTTCCTTTTTTCTCTCATTCTCTCTCTCTCCCTCTCTTTTTCTCTCATTCTCTCTTCTTTTTCTCTCATTCTCTCCTCCTCTCTTTCTCATTCTCTCTCTCTTCCTCTTTTTCTCTCATTCTCTCTCTCTCCTCTCTTTTTCTCTCTCATCTCTCTCTTCTTTTTCTCTCATTCTCTCTCCCTCTCTTCTCTCATTCTCTCTCTCTTCCTCTTTTTCTCTCATTCTCTCTCTCTCCCTCTCTTTTTCTCTCATTCTCTCTTCTTTTTCTCTCATTCTCTCTCCCTCTCTTCTCATTCTCTCTCTCTTCCTCTTTTCTCTCATTCTCTCTCTCTCTCTCCTCTTTTTCTCTCATTCTCTCTTCTCTTTTTCTCTCATTCTCTCCTCTCTTTCTCATTTCTCTCTCTCTTCCTCTTTTTCTCTCATTCTCTCTCCCTCTCTTTCTCATTCTCTCTCTCTTCCTCTTTTTCTCTCATTCTCCCTCTCTTTCTCATTCTCTCTCTCTTCCTCTTTTTCTCTCATTCTCTCTCCTCTCTTTCTCATTCTCTCTCTCTTCCTCTTTTTCTCTCATTCTCCCTCTCTTTCTCATTCTCTCTCTCTTCCTCTTTTTCTCTCATTCTCTCTCTTTCTCTCTCATTCTCTCATTCTGTCTCTCATTCTCTCTCTCTCTCTCTCTCTCTGGGGGCCTTGAGTGGCTGGCGACCTGTGCTTGCCCCCGTGGCTCTCGGGGGTCCCCGAAGTATCCCTCCAGCTGAGCGGGTGGGCTGTTCCCCCCACACCTTCGGCTGCCCCTTGTGACCCCCCCTGGCTCTGTGGGGTCCCCCTGAAGCAGCCTCTCCCTAGAGGAAGCCCCCTGGAATGGCAACCTGGAGGGTCTCCAGAGGGCATCTGGACGGAGCGGCCCCTCCCTCTTTGGGCAGCCAGAAGCCCCAGGGCCCACCCAGGTGGGGAGGAAGGAAGGAGAGGGGGTGGGACGTTGGAGAAGGCGGGTCAAGGTGGCAGAGGAAGGGAAGGTCCTTTTAAGCAAGGCACCACCCTCCCCTCTTGGCAGCCAGGAGGGGGTCCCCCCAACTCCCTCTCTGGCCCTGGGGGTGTGTGGGGGAGGGTTGGCAGATCCTGCACCCCCCACACACACACTCTGGGCTGAGTGGTAGCCCCCCCAGCGGCCTTCAGGATGGGTCCTTGGGGACGGGGGAGTGCCAGCTGGTTCTCATTTGGCGGAAGGAATTCCATGCCAGCGACTGGTGTGACCACAGTTTGGGAGGGGGGATTCCTAACTAGAAGAGTCCCCGCGTTAACCCAGGTTTCCTCCTCCTCTCCCCCACCTCCCAATTGCATCTGGAATCTCGGGGGTTCCCTGTGGCTTTGGGTGGGCTGGGAATGCCCCTCACCCTCCTCGTGCCAACCATGGGGGAGGGGGACGGCATTGTGCCGTCCTGCCAGCCTGCCTCAGAACTTGCCCGCCTGGTCCTGCCCAGAGTTGTGCCCAGTCCTTCCGGCCGTCCGCTCGGACAAGATGGGCTCAGGCCAAGCGAGGGGGTTGGGGGGTGGGGTGTCCCTGTGATGCCCAGGGTGGTGGTGGGTGCGGGCGGAAAAACTGGCACGCGCGCTTCAACCGTGGTACGGTGCCAGTTGTGGTCTCTCGTTCCAATTTTTCTTTTTAAAATTATGCCTCTTTTCACGTGGGCAACCTTTTTCCAGGTGATAACCCTGGTTCCCTGGTCCTATTTCCGTTTCCATGCCTCTTCTGTATCACATATCAACTCCTGGCGTCATCCTTTTCACTCACCGTTACGTCGATGTGCGTTTCCTGTGTCAAGGCCTTCGCTCTCCGTATCGACGCCGTTTTCTCCACGCACGCCGCTTTTCTCTTCTTTTTATATCCCCACGGGTTTCCATTTTCAGCCGAGCCACCTCTTCGGATTTTTTTTACATGCCACCTCGTCGTCGTCTTTCGTGTTTTTTCCCCCTCTTAAGCCTGGGAGAAGGACTGTTAAGCCTGGATTCCCCAACGGGTGTTAAGGAAAACAAACTAAACAGAACGTGCAGCGAAGCCAGATAGGCAGACAGGTAAATGTGGGAGATAAGTTTTCTAGTTAACACGCAGTAAAAATACAGATACGCTTGTGCTATCAAAAAGATAGTTTATTCCATTTAAGAATTATAGCATAGTCAAAGGTAACGGTCCATTAGTCATATATCAATTTCAGTCAAGTCTTGTCGGGATACTCTATCTGCAAAGTCCGTGTTGAATAGCCAATGTCAGTTCACTTACAATAAATCAGTCCACCTTTTCTTCTCTCCGCTGAGAAAATCAACACTCCCTTTTTCTCTCCCCTGCTCCAGCAAGAACGCAGTCATCAATCCATCCAGTAATTAGGGATCTTCAAGCCAGAGAGAGCGAGAGCTGCATTTGCCTCGCTTTATATAGTGCTTTTACAACCACACCCTCAATTACATTCTTGCTGTTAAAGTTACACACACTTTAACTAACAAACCATGATACCTTATTTATTATTTTTACCCAAACCAGTTAGGGTAAACAATGTTATCCCTAACAAGGATGTTAAAAAGGAATCCACGGACTGTGGATCATCTGATCCATAGGATGTTTTATTGGGTAAGATGCTGCGGTACCGGAGCCCTTAGTCCCAAACCACGTTTAGGAGAAAAAGGAGAGCCGTTTCGGGAACAGAGCTTATGTAGGTTTATCAAATCACATGGTTACATAACACTTCCTTTGGTCCATATATGTGTGCAGCATATATAAGTATGTAGGTCTGGGTGTGTTGGGGTCTTTTCCCGTGTAAGATTATCTTGGCACGCTTTCGGCAGGTCTCACTCGCCATCCTCAGGCTGGTGCTTTCGGCTTCGTGCCAGTGCAAGCAGTATACAAGTATATGTATACAAGTGTACAAGTATATGTATATAAGTATATATGTATATGTATATAAGTATATATGTATATGTATATAAGTATATGTATACAAGTATATAAGTATATATATATGTATACAGTAACAATATCATGATACAACATACAAGTCATAGCACACAAGCACGGCACACAACACAACACAACACAGACACCACACAACACACACACACAACATCACATACAACACAATGCACACAACAAACAACAACAACACTAGCCACAACAAAACACCACACAACACACACACACACACAACATAAAACACCACACCAACACACACAACACCACACACAACAACACACAACACCAACATGCACACAACACACAACACAAAGACACAACAACACACACAACACAAAGACCAACACCACACACACAACAAACACAACACACCACACAACACAACACAGACAAAAACACAAACAAACACAAAAACCACACAACACACACACACAACACCAACACACAGCCAAAAAGACATACATACATACAAACAACACAACACACAGCACACCATACACACACAACACACACACCACACACACAACACAACAAGTATATAAGTATACGATATAAATATATAAGTATTTGTTTTCTTAAGTTTTCAATGGTACTTACATGTGTATGTATATGTATGTGTGTGTGTGTGTGTGTGTGTATATATATATATATATATTCTGAGGTTCTCAGGGTATTTGTATGTGGATCTTTGGTTGTTCGGGTTTTTCTCCCGCGTAAGATTGGAAGTATCTAGGCAACGTTTCGATGAAGTCTCATTCATCCTCTTCAGGCGTCTGTCTTTGGCTCTGTGCTTCTCAGAGTGAATATGTATATATGTATATATTACTCTGATATATATATATATATATATATCTGTGTACGTGTATGTGTATGTGTATATGTATATGTATTTACACATTCTTAAAATATTTCCCTACAAGTTTTCAATGAAACACCAATCTACGTTCCATGTGGCATCCCCCCTTATAAAGATACCCCAACCCTTATCTCTAAATATTTCGGCTTTATGATTTCATTTTCATTTTTAGCCCCTTTCCCCTTTTCTAAATTCCCCGGTCTCTCCCCACCCTCCCCGTCTTCCCCAACCCCAATAGACAAGGGTCTCTTTCCAGCTCACGCCTGGCGCCCCCCACCCTCCCCAAGGCGGCTTCCTCCCTCCGCTCGCCCCCCACCCCCACCCCGTGTCCGGCTGGCCTCCTTTAATCCCCCCGAAGGAAACCATCTGGCCGCTATTTTTAGGCCGGGTCTGGAGTGGCTCTTTTTCCCCACCCCTCTCCCTCGTTAACCCACCCACCCCCCATATTATCCCTGCCTGGGTGGGGGGTGGGGTTGGGGGCTAGAGACGGGCAGCTGCCGCTTCCCGATTTTGGATGGACAGCTGGGACGCAACCGCCGCGGGGGTGGGAAGGATCCGTTTGCAGGAAACCCCCCTACCGCCTCCCGCAAGGAAATGGGGAATCCGCAGCTGCCCTCACCCCCCCCAATTCCACTAGCCATTTGGAGAGGCAGCCCCCACCGTTGCGGGGCCAACCTTGGTGAATCAGGTTCCTAGTCCTCATGGCTGACCCCCGGAGGAGGAGGAGGAGGGGGACTTCCGGAAGCGGTTTTTTGCTCCCGGTGGCACCGGTGGATGTTCCTGGGTCCATCGGGGCTGGCCGGGACGGGGGGAGGGGGAAATGATGGCCTGCATTGGGGGAGGGGGGAGAAGCTTCCCTTGAGGGCCAGCCGGTGCCTTGACCGCCCCCTCCCTTCTGGCTTGGCCAGACAGTGGCCATCTTTGTCCAGGGAAGGTCACATGGGCCGCAGATGGTCTTGTCACTATTGTTCAGGTTGGGGGTTTGGAGGGGGGAGATGGCGTGGTTGGCTCCCATCTACCACCAGCCGCCATCCCTCCCTACCCCCCCAAAGAAAATCTGCTCACATCCCTCGGCTCGCCCGATAAGTCGCCGACGTTTAGCGAAGGTTTGCCAGATGGAGAATGGATGATTTATGGGGGCTCCTCTGGGTGCAAAGGGAGCGTTGGAAGGGGGGGCCTTGGAGAGGCCTTCTAGTCCAACCCCACACACCCCCCGGCTCCAAACAGGAAGCCCCGATGCCCCGTGATGGCAAAGCCTACGGCACGCCGAGCCGTTGGGTGCCAGGCCGATGGACCTGCACGCAGGGCGCAGGGCCATTCCGGCAAGCGGCCGTCCAGCCTGGAAATACCGCAAGTGGGGAAAACGGGCCTGCTTTTTTTCGCCAGCCGAGAGGCCTTCCGCCTAAAAAGCCTCCGGCAGGGCGGAAAAAGGCCTCCCAACGGGACGAAGCTCCGCCGGTAGGTGGCGCAGGGCCATTCCGACAAGCGGCAGTCCAGGCTGGAAATACCGGAAGTGGCGAAAACGGGCCCGTTTTTCGGCCAGCGGGGAGGCCTTCCCTAAAAAGCCTCCGGCAGGGCGGAAAAGGCCTCCCAACGGGACGAAGCTCCGCCGGGTGGTTGGCGCAGGGCCATTCCGGCAAGCGGCCGTCCAGCCTAGAAATACCGGAAGTGGGGAAAACGGGCCCGCTTTTTTTCGGCCAGCGGAGAGGCCTTCCGCCTAAAAGCCTCCGGCAGGGCGGAAAAGGCCTCCCAACGGGAGGAACCTCCTCCGGGTGGGTGGCGCAGGGCCATTCCGGCAAGCGGCCGTCCAGCCTGGAAATACCGGAAGTGGGGAAAACGGGCCCGTTTTTTTCGGCCAGCGGAGAGGCCTTCCGCCTAAAAGCCTCCGACAGGCCGGGAAAAGGCCTCCCAACGGGACAAGCTCCGCCGGGTGGGTGGCGCAGGGCCATTCCGGCAAGCGGTCGTCCAGCCTGGAAATACGGAAGTGGGGAAAACGGGCCCGCTTTTTTTCGGCCAGCGGGGAGGCCTTCCCCTAAAAAGCCTCCGGCAGGGCGGAAAAGGCCTCCCAACGGGAGGAACCTCCGCCGGGTGGGTGGCGCAGGGCCATTCCGACAAGCGAATGAAAAGCCCATCATCCTTGTGGCTCTCCTGGGCCTTGTTTCGACGGTTAGAGCAACCGAGGCGGAAGGAAGGGACCTTCGGAGGTCCTGTAGTCCAACCCAAACCCCACGCAGCCATGATGTTGCCCTGGTGGTTGAAAGGCGGCGAGGTGGGAACGCGACGAGATCTGCCTTGTAAGGTGTTGAAAATATTTCCTTTTTTTTTTATTTTCTTTTTTTGAACCTAACTGAAGGCAGCCGCTGAATGAAGCCCATTCTGGGCGGTCGGAGGGGGGCTGGAGCTGCTTCTAAATTTAGGCCCAGAACAGGCCGGAAGGCCAGCCTGCGCAGGCGGAGCTCGGGCCTCTCGGCCTTCCTCGGAGGCTCTGGCAAGAAACGGCTCGCAAACCCCTCCGTTGTGGGACCTCCTGCTTCTTTTCCACGGCTCCCCTGGTCCTTTTGTTCCTTCAAATCAGAGGATGAGTTGGAAGGGACCTTGTAGGTCATCTAGTCCAACCCGCCTGCCCTCAAATACTGGAAGGCTGCTCTCCTGCCTCCCTGGTCCTTTTGTTCCTTCAAATCAGATGATGAGTTGGAAGGGACCTTGGAGGTCATCTAGTCCAACCCGCCTGCCCTCAAATACTGGAAGGCTGCTCTCCTGCCTCCCCTGGTCCTTTTGTTCCTTCAAATCAGATGATGAGTTGGAAGGGACCTTGTAGGTCATCTAGTCCAACCCGCCTGCCCTCAAATACTGGAAGGCTGCTCTCCTGCCTCCCCTGGTCCTTTTGTTCCTTAAAATCAGATTATGAGTTGGAAGGGACCTTGTAGGTCATCTAGTCCAACCCACCTGCCCTCAAATACTGGAAGGCTGCTCTCCTGTCTCCCCTGGTCCTTTTGTTCCTTAAAATCAGATGAACAGAGTTGGAAGGACCTTGTAGGTCATCTAGTCCAACCCCGCTTTCAACTACTGGAAGGCTGCTCTCCTGCCTCCCCTGGTCCTTTTGTTCCTTCAAATCAGATGATGAGTTGGAAGGGACCTTGTAGGTCATCTAGTCCAACCCCTCTGCCCTCAAATACTGGAAGGCTGCTCTCCTGTCTCCCCTGGTCCTTTTGTTCCTTAAAATCAGATGAACAGAGTTGGAAGGCACCTTGTAGGTCATCTAGTCCAACCCCACACCCTCAAATATTGGAAGGCTTCTCTCCTGCCTCCCCTGGTCCTTTTGTTCCTTAAAATCAGATGAAAGTCAGATGAACAGAGTCGGAAGGGACCTTGTAGGTCATCTAGTCCACCCCACCCTCCCCGCCTCAAATATTGGAAGGCTGCTCTCCTGCCTCCCCTGGTCCTTCTTCTCCTCCCTAGACTAGCCAGGCCCAGTTCCTGCAACCGTCCATCGTGTGTTTGAGCCTCCAGTTCCCCTCATCCTCCTGCTTGCTCTTCTCTGCCCTTTTTCCACAGTCTCAACCATCTTTTTTTATAATGTGGTGACCAAAACGGGACGCAGGACTCTAGGTGTGGCCTTACTAAGGCTTTACAGAGTGGGATGAGCACCCTCCCTTGATCTCAAGTTGGATCCCTCTGTCTGTCGATGCAACCTAGGATTTTGCGCTGGCTTTTTTGGGGCCGCCGCCGCAGGGCAGGGGCTGGGCGGTGGGTCGCCCTTGGGGAGCCAACGCATGATGCAAAGCAAGCCGACGTGGGTTTCTGGGGCTACCTTTGGCCTTTCTCGGCGTTGCCCTAGCCTGCCTTCCCTTCAGGTCTCCGTCCCTGTCAGCCGCTCCCCTTGGAAAAGGCTTCTGGGAATCTCATGGCCTCTCTTCCCGCCCAGATCTCTCCCGGAACCGCTTTGCCGAAGTGCCCGAGGACGCCTGCCACTTGATGTCCCTGGAAGGGCTGAGCCTCTACCACAACTGCCTGCGGAGCCTCCCTCCGGCCATCGCCAACCTCCATGCCCTCACCCACCTGAATGTCAGGTATACTCGGGGCTGGGGGGAGGGGAGGGAGGAGGGAGGAAAGGGGGTGTGTGTGCAGGGGAGATGGAGGGTCTCTCGGGCTCTCAGCCAACCTGCCTTTCCTCCCCGTTCAGCCGCAACCAGATCTCCGCCCTGCCCGCCTGCCTCTGCCGCTTGCCTCTCAAAGTCCTCATTGCCAGCAACAACAGGCTGGCCTCCCTGCCGGAGGACATCGGCTCCCTGGGCAGCCTTCGACAGCTGGTGAGTCTGCCGGAGGGAGGCCGAGGCCAGGCCAGGCTTTGGGGAGGGGGGGTCGTCCAGGCTCCAAGCTGGAAGCCAGAGAGAGAGGGAAGCTGCCCCAAGCGCCCGCCCCCCGCCCGTAGCTGGTCTGGAAGGGTGCTGGTAGGTGAGGGCTGAAGGGGAGGGCTTGGGTGGCTCTTCGGAAGGGGCTGAGGCTGGGGGTTGGACCAGATGACCTACAAGGTCCCTTCCAACTCATAATCTGATTATAAGGAACAAAATGACCAGGGAGACAGGAGAGCAGCCTTCCAATATTTGAGGGTTGGGGGATTGGACTAGATGACCTACAAGGTCCCTTCGAACTCATCATCTGATTTTAAGGAACAAAAGGACCAGGGGAGACAGGAGAGCAGCCTTCCAGTATTTGAGGCCGGGGGTTGGACTAGATGACCTCCAAGGTCCCTTCGAACTCATCATCTGATTTTAAGGAACAAAAGGACCAGGGGAGACAGGAGAGCAGCCTTCCAATATTTGAGGGCAGAGGGGGTTGGACTAGATGACCTCCAAGGTCCCTTCGAACTCATCATCTGATTTTAAGGAACAAAAGGACCAGGGAGACAGGAGAGCAGCCTTCCAATATTTGAGGGTGGGGGTTGGACTAGATGACCTACCAGGTCCCTTCCAACTCATCATCTCATTTGAAGGAAGAAAAGGACCAGGGAGACAGGCGTCTCGGGGTGGGAGGGTTGTGGGTTTTTTTTTTTTTGGAGAAACGGGTTCACTCGGTTCCCCTTCTTTGCCGGCCAGGATGTCAGCAGCAACGAGCTGAGGTCCCTCCCCGGGAGCATGAGGGCTCTGGAGTCTCTCCGGGACCTCAACGTTCGCCGCAACCAGATCACCGTCCTGCCTGAAGGTCAGCGGTTTTGGCCAGCCGGGTTCGAGCGGCTCCCGTCACCCCCTCCCTTCCCTGGGGCATTTGAGGGCCGGGTCACCCCAGAGCCATTTCCGGACTGTCCGTCCCCCGAACTCCCGTTTGCCTCCGCAGAATTGGCCGAGCTTCCGCTGGTCCGGCTGGATTTTTCCTGCAACCTGGTCCTTCGCCTCCCCGTCTGCTTTCGCCACCTGCGGCACCTCCAGTGCCTCCTTTTGGAGAACAACCCCCTGCAGTTCCCACCTGCTCAGGTAAGGTCCCCCCGTCCGGGCTCTCGCCTAGAGCTCGCTTGAACGCCTGAGCCTTTTGGCCTGGCCCTTTGTGTGTGTGTGTGTGTGTGTCATCCTTCACCCCGCCCCCAGGGCTGATCCTTGGGCTGCTTCAGGGACAGGAGTTACGGGGTGGGTGGGGCGCCCAAAATCTCCTCCGAGCCTCCCTTGGCCGAACCTCATCCCGAGTTTTGGGCCGTGTTCATTCGAGCGCTGGAAAAAAAAAAAACCCCGCCCGGCTGAGGCTTCGCTTTCCACTTCTTGATAAACAACATCCAGGTAAAATTTTACAAGACCAGTTGCGGATTTCTCCAACGTGGAGCAGGCTCAGACCCAGGTCAGAAGCAGAGCAAAGCAAGCGAGCCGGTTTCTTTTGTGTTGAGTTCAAAGCAGGCCAGCGAGCAGGAAGGGAAGCCGTTTCATTTTCTTTCTTTCTTTCTTTCTTTCTTTCTTTCTTTCTTTCTTTCTTTCTTTCTTTCTTTCTTTCTTTCTTTCTTTCTTTCTTTCTTTCTTTCTTTCTTTCTTTCTTTCTTTCTTTTGGTTTATTTTTTTTGAAAACCGAACAGAGACGTACGAAACATACCAAAGCTAAAACCATCTTCCATTGTTATAGACCTACAGTGGTGTCCGTTGGCTGCAAATCTTTTTTGGCTATTCTTTTGTAATCATTGATTCACAATTTATATCCATTTTCACATTGTTGTTTTAATTTTTAAAATAAATTTGATTGGTTTTTAAAAACAAACATAAACAAACAAAACATAAAAACATCCAACTTTCTTCCATAGATGTACAAACAGTGTGCCGGTTGGTTTGCAAATCATTTTATCAGTTTTCACATATATATTTTTTGTAAATTTTATTGGTTTTTAAAAACAAACATAAACAAACAAAACATAAAAACATTAGTTTCTTCCATAGATGTACAAACAGTGTGCCGGTTGGTTTGCAAATCATTTTATCCATTTTCACATTTATTTATTTTTTTGTAAATTTTATTGGTTTTTAAAAAGAAACATAAACAAACAAAACATAAAAACATCCAACTTTCTTCCATAGATGTACAAACAGCGTGCCGGTTGGTTTGCAAATCATTTTATCCATTTTCACATTGCGTTTTTGCTTTTGTAAATTTGATTGGTTTTTAAAAACAAACATAAACAAACGAAACATAAAAACATTAGTTTCTTCCATAGATGTACAAACAAATCATTTTATCAATTTTCACATTGTTGAACTCACATCTGCTTGTATGTGTATCAGTTATGAATCATCCATGCCTACACTATTTCTTCCGCCATTTTATACAAGATGCTCCGAGTTTTATCTTAGAATTTTATTTATTTTTTGAAAACAATTTTATCGATTTTTAAAAACAAACAAAACAGACAAAACATAAAAACACCCAACTTTCTTTCATAAATATACAAACAGTGTATCGGTTGGTTTACCAATTTTTTGTGCATCCATTTCGTGGTCTCAATTACAATTACATTACATAATATCTCATATTGTCAATCAGAAGTTATATACCCTAGTATCACTATTAAACAATCATTTGACCATGATTTTATTCATTCATATGAGCTTTATCTTAGAATTTATGTGATCCTTTCAGACCAAGGGTGATAGGTGTCGATGTTATGTCTTATAATATATCAATCTATTAAATTTATCTAGTCTATTACATTCCCATGTCTTTTTGTCCAACCATGGATAAAACAAATCCCAGATCGTATAAAATGGTTTTATCTTCTTGTTCTCTAATGTCAAAGGTCCGTTTACTCCTTTCAGCCCAGTCCATAATTTTAGAAGCAGTTTCATTTTCTTTCTTTTTTTTTTTTTTGAAAGAATGGTTTATTTTTTCAAAACCGAACATAGACATACGAAACATACAAAACCTAAAACCATCTT
>NC_142025.1:123245469-123247969 GCF_049901735.1 Notechis scutatus
ATTTAAATTCATATTTTAACAGTTTGCAAGATCTACTTTTGTTTTCCCTAACCTGAACTTGTGTCATATTACCTCCTCTCACTCGTAACCTCCTCCTTTCCTTCTTTCCCCCTTTCTTTTCCTTCCCTTTCCCCAATTCTTCCCCTCTCTTCCTCTCCCTCTTTTCCATTCTTCCCCCTTTCTTTTCCTTTCCTTTCCCCAAATTCTTTCCCTCTCTTCCTCTCCCTCTTTTCCTTCTTCCCCCTTTCTTTTCCTTTCCTTTCCCCAAATTCTTTCCCTCTCTTCCTCTCCCTCTTTTCCTTTCTTCCCCCTTTCTTTTCCTTTCCTTTCCCAAATTCTTTCCCTCTCTTCCTCTCCCTCTTTTCCTTCTTCCCCTTTCTTTTCCTTTCCTTTCCCCAAATTCTTTCCCTCTCTTCCTCTCCTCTTCTCCTTCTTCCCCCTTTCTTTTCCTTTCCTTTCCCAAATTCTTTTCCCTCTCTTCCTCTCCTCCTCTCCTTCTTCCCCCTTTCTTTTCCTTTCCTTTCCCAAATTCTTTCCCTCTCTTCCTCTCCCTCTTTTCCTTCTTCCCCCTTTCTTTTCCTTTCCTTTCCCAAATTCTTTCCCTCTCTTCCTCTCCCCTTTTCCTTTCTTCCACCTTTCTTTTCCTTTCCTTTCCCAAATTCTTTCCCTCTCTTCCTCTCCCCTTTTCCTTTCTTCCACCTTTCTTTTCCTTTCCTTTCCCAAATTCTTTCCCTCTCTTCCTCTCCCTCTTTTCCTTCTTTCCCCCTTTCTTTTCCTTTCCTTTCCCAAATTCTTTCCCTCTCTTCCTCTCCTCTTCTCCTTCTTCCCCCTTTCTTTTCCTTTCCTTTCCCAAATTCTTTCCCTCTCTTCCTCTCCTCTTCTCCTTCTTCCCCCTTTCTTTTCCTTTCCTTTCCCAAATTCTTTCCCTCTCTTCCTCTCCCTCTTTTCCTTTCTTCCCCCTTTCTTTTCCTTTCCTTTCCCCAAATTCTTTCCCTCTCTTCCTCTCCTCTTCTCCTTCTTCCCCCTTTCTTTTCCTTTCCTTTCCCAAATTCTTTCCCTCTCTTCCTCTTTTCCTTCATCCCCTTTCTTTTCCTTCCCTTTCCCAAATTCTTTCCCTCTCTTCCTCTCCCTCTTTTCCTTGTTCCCCCTTTCTTTTCCTTTCCTTTCCCAAATTCTTCCCCTCTCTTCCTCTCCCTCTTTTCCTTCTTCCCCCTTTCTTTTCCTTTCCTTTCCCAAATTCTTTCCGTCTCTTCCTCTCCCTCTTTTCCTTCTTCCCCCTTTCTTTTCCTTTCCTTTCCCAAATTCTTTCCCTCTCTTCCTCTCCCTCTTTTCCTTCTTTCCCCCTTTCTTTTCCTTTCCTTTCTCCAAATTCTTTCCCTCTCTTCCTCTCCCTCTTTTCCTTCTTCCCCCTTTCTTTTCCTTTCCTTTCCCAAATTCTTCCCCTCTCTTCCTTTCCTCTTTTCCTTCTTCCCCCTTTCTCTTCCTTTCCTTTCCCAAATTCTTTCCCTCTCTTCCTCTCCTCTTTTCCTTCTTTCCCCCTTTCTTTTCCTTTCCTTTCCCAAATTCTTTCCCTCTCTTCCTCTCCTCTTCTCCTTCTTCCCCCTTTCTTTTCCTTTCCTTTCCCAAATTCTTTCCCTCTCTTCCTCTCCTCTTTTCCTTCTTCCCTCTTTCTTTTCCTTTCCTTTCCCAAATTCTTTCCCTCTCTTCCTCTCTCTCTTTTCCTTCTCCCCCTTTCTTTTCCTTTCCTTTCCCAAATTCTTCCCCTCTCTTCCTCTCCCTCTTTTCTTTTCTTCCCCCTTTCTTTTCCTTTCCTTTCCCAAATTCTTTCCCTCTCTTCCTCTCCTCTTCTCCTTCCCGGTCAGACGGCAACCCTGTCTCCGCCCACTCTGCCGTTGGGCCCCACCTGCCCGCCCGCTCGCCCTTGATCCCTCTGCTTTTAAATGCGCCGTCGCTTCCGCGCGGGCACGGCAGAGCGCCGCGGGCAGGTCGGCTGCCGAAGCGAAACCGGGAGAAGGCCGGCACGCAGGAGGCGAATCGGAATGCCTCTGCGACGGTGCGAAGGGTGCGTTTGGGGCAAGCCACGCCGCGCCGAACCAGGGGCCAAACTCTTGAAATCCTGCCGCCGCTTCGGACCCCGGACTCACTCGGCCTTCGTGTCTTTTTCAGCAGGTACAAGTTGAAGCTGGAGGAAGACCGCATCTCCGTCATCTCGACCTCAGGTGAGGGCCGGTTGCACCGTCCCGCCGGGCACCCAGCGGCTGGCATTCAGCACCCCGGAATCCGCTCTGAACCGATGCTCCCTTCTGTCTTTCAGGCTCTGCTGGCTAGTGAGGACTTCGCCTCCCCCCCCCCTCCATGAGAAGAGCCGCGCCCTCGTCCATCCCCCCACCCGGACTTCTCCCCTCGGCTCCCCTCCCCCACCGCACCCCGATCTCTAGAGCTGGCTTAATGGGTGGGGGGGGGGGATGAGGGGACGTCAACCCCAAACTCGACCCGAGCA
>NC_142025.1:123255469-123280469 GCF_049901735.1 Notechis scutatus
CCTTCCCCTTCCTTCTTTCCTTGCTTATTTTATTTTTTTATTTTATTCATTCTATTAATTTGTCCATCACTTACGAGATAACAGGTAAGAGTATAAACACGAGTAAGAATACAGGAAAAAGGTACGAGTAAATGGGGACCATAGGACAGGTAGGCACGATGGTGCCCTTATGCACACACCCCTTACACACCTCTTAGGAGTAGGGTATTCTCTCCCTTCCTCCCTTTCCTTTCCTTCCTTCCATCCTTCTTCTCTTTCTTTCCTTCCTCCCTTTGCTTCCTCCCTTTTTTTCTCCTTCCTTCCTTCTTTACTCTCCTTCCTCCCTCCCTCCGCTTTTTTTTTCCTTCTTTTCTCTCCTTCCTTCCCCTTCCCTGTTCTCCTTCCTTCACCCCTTCCTTCCTTCTTTCCTTCCTTCCTCCCCTCCCTCTCTTCTTTACTCTCCTTCCTTCCTTCCTTCCTTCCATCCATCCATCCATCCATCCATCCCTGTTCTCCTTCCTTCCCCTTCCTTCTTTCCTTGCTTATTTTATTTTTTTATTTTATTGATTCGTTTGATTTGTCCATCACTTACAAGATAATAGGTAAGAGTATAAACATGAGTAAGAATACAGGAAACGGGTACGAATCAATGGGGACCATAGGACAGGTAGGAACGATGGTGCCCTTATGCACACACCCCTTACACACCTCTTAGGAGTAGGCGGAGGTCCATAGCGGATAGTTTGAGGTTAAAGGAGCGGGGGGGGGGGGGTTTAGACCAAGGATGTCACAACAGCATCAGGTGGTGCATTGCAGGCATTGACCTGTGAATGGCAGAAATTATGGGCTAGAACATGATACATGAACGATGTCCGCAAGCCATGAAGCAAGATGGACAAAGATGTTCCAAGAAGAAACCAGCGAAATGTTGCAAGATACCTGGATCCACAGGTGGGGGAAATATGCACAGAGCTCAAAGACGCTGCACGCTTGAAAACGTCCCCGCGGTTGGAAAAGAGGATAAAGCAACATATATATATATATAGATTTAAAGCGGTTGGAAAAGAGGATAAAGCAACATATATATATATATATATAGATTTAAAGCGGTTAAAAGAGGATAAAGCAACATATATATATATATAGATTTAAAGCGGTTGGAAAAGAGGATAAAGCAACATATATATATATATATAGATTTAAAGCGGTTGGAAAAGAGGATAAAGCAACATATATATATATATATATATAGATTTAAAGCGGTTGGAAAAGAGGATAAAGCAACATATATATATATATATAGATTTAAAGCGGTTGGAAAAGAGGATAAAGCAACATATATATATATATAGATTTAAAGCGGTTGGAAAAGAGGATAAAGCAACATATATATATATATAGATTTAAAGCGGTTGGAAAAGAGGATAAAGCAACATATATATATATATAGATTTAAAGCGGTTGGAAAAGAGGATAAAGCAACATATATATATATATATAGATTAAAGCGGTTGGAAAAGAGGATAAAGCAACATATATATATATATAGATTTAAAGCGGTTGGAAAAGAGGATAAAGCAACATATATATATATATATATAGATTTAAAGCGGTTGGAAAAGAGGATAAAGCAACATATATATATATATATATATAGATTTAAAGCGGTTGGAAAAGAGGATAAAGCAACATATATATATATATAGATAGATTAAAGCGGTTGGAAAAGAGGATAAAGCAACATATATATATATATAGATTTAAAGCGGTTGGAAAAGAGGATAAAGCAACATATATATATATAGATAGATTTAAAGCGGTTGGAAAAGAGGATAAAACAAATATATATATATATATATATAGATTGAAAGCGGTTGGAAAAGAGGATAAAGCAACATATATATATATATAGATTGAAAGCGGTTGGAAAAGAGGATAAAGCAACATATATATATATAGATAGATTTAAAGTGGTTGGAAAAGAGGATAAAGCAACATATATATATATATAGATTTAAAGCGGTTGGAAAAGAGGATAAAGCAACATATATATATATATATATAGATTTAAAGCGGTTGGAAAAGAGGATAAAGCAACATATATATATATATAGATTTAAAGCGGTTGGAAAAGAGGATAAAGCAACATATATACATATATAGATTTAAAGCGGTTGGAAAAGAGGATAAAGCAACATATATATATATATAGATTTAAAGCGGTTGGAAAAGAGGATAAAGCAACATATATATATATATATATAGATTTAAAGCGGTTGGAAAAGAGGATAAAGCAACATATATATATATATAGATTTAAAGCGGTTGGAAAAGAGGATAAAGCAACATATATATATATATAGATTTAAAGCGGTTGGAAAAGAGGATAAAGCAACATATATATATATAGATAGATTTAAAGCGGTTGGAAAAGAGGATAAAGCAACATATATATATATATATATATAGATTGAAAGCGGTTGGAAAAGAGGATAAAGCAACATATATATATATATAGATTGAAAGCGGTTGGAAAAGAGGATAAAGCAACATATATATATATAGATAGATTTAAAGTGGTTGGAAAAGAGGATAAAGCAACATATATATATATATATAGATTTAAAGCGGTTGGAAAAGAGGATAAAGCAACATATATATATATATATAGATTTAAAGCGGTTGGAAAAGAGGATAAAGCAACATATATATATATATATATATATTTAAAGCGGTTGGAAAAGAGGATAAAGCAACATATATATATATATATAGATTTAAAGCGGTTGGAAAAGAGGATAAAGCAACATATATATATATAGATAGATTTAAAGCGGTTGGAAAAGAGGATAAAGCAACATATATATATATATATATATATATTTAAAGCGGTTGGAAAAGAGGATAAAGCAACATATATATATATATATATATATATATATATATAGATTGAAAGCGGTTGGAAAAGAGGATAAAGCAACATATATATATATATATATATATAGATTGAAAGCGGTTGAAAAGAGGATAAAGCAACATATATATATATATATATATAGATTGAAAGCGGTTGGAAAAGAGGATAAAGCAACACATATATATATATATAGATTTAAAGCGGTTGGAAAAGAGGATAAAGCAACATATTGGTGCCAAAACCCTGGCCACTATAGAAAACCCTAATCACAGAATCATCAGAGAAGCCATAGAGATTGAAAAAAGACCAGAAAGCATGAATAGAAGAGATGATTCCACCAGGCTGTCAATCATTTGGAAGCCTGCACTCACAAACAAAAAATCTCCACACCACAAGCCAGGCAAACACCTGGGCACAAACAGATCCCCCCTGATACCTCCAGCTCAAACACATCCCAACCAGGCACCCAGATGAAACCCAGCTTCCTAACTAATGATAGCCGTCCATTTACCCGAAGCCAAGCTGCACTAAAGGCCTCCATTAAAGCAACACAATGCTGCCAGCCAATCAAGATACAAAAAGAGCCAAAAAACAGACAGAAGATATTAGAGACACCAATCAAGCAGAACACAGCAAACTCCGAGACCAATAAACACAGACCAAGACTCCCAACCAATCAGGATGAAGAAAAAACCATTCTGGCACAGCAATAGGCTGCCCCAAATTCAAATCTGAAACCACTGTAAAAGTCTGACTCACAGACGGACACAATACAGAAGCCTGATGATGGCAGATGAGATTCTGCTGAAACGTTGCTACAACTTTAAAAGAACTACAATGACGTGGGAAAATACCCGAACCAAGCCGAACACCATACATATATATATATATATATATATATATATATATATATATATATATATATATATATATATATATATATATATATATATATATATATATATATATATATATATATATATATATATATTTAAAGTGTTGGAAAAGAGGATAAAGCAACATATATATATATATATATTTAAAGCGGTTGGAAAAGAGGATAAAGCAACATATATATATATAGATAGATTTAAAGCGGTTGGAAAAGAGGATAAAGCAACATATATATATATATATATATAGATTTAAAGCGGTTGGAAAAGAGGATAAAGCAACATATATATATATAGATAGATTTAAAGCGGTTGGAAAAGAGGATAAAGCAACATATATATATATATATATATAGATTGAAAGCGGTTGGAAAAGTGGATAAAGCAACATATATATATATATATATATATATATATATATATATATATATATATATATATATATATATATATATATATATATATATATTGAAAGCGGTTGAAAAAGAGGATAAAGCAACATATATATATATATATATATATATATATATATATATATATATATATATATATATATATATATATATAGATTGAAGCGGTTGGAAAAGAGGATAAAGCAACATATATATATATAGATAGATTTAAAGCGGTTGGAAAAGAGGATAAAGCAACATATATATATATATATATATTTAAAGCGGTTGGAAAAGAGGATAAAGCAACAATATATATATATATATAGATTGAAAGCGGTTGGAAAAGTGGATAAAGCAACATATATATATATAGATAGATTTAAAGCGGTTGGAAAAGAGGATAAAGCAACATATATATATATAGATAGATTGAAAGCGGTTGGAAAAGAGGATAAAGCAACATATATATATATAGATAGATTTAAAGCGGTTGGAAAAGAGGATAAAGCAACATATATATATATATATATATATATTTAAAGCGGTTGGAAAAGAGGATAAAGCAACATATATATATATATATATAGATTGAAAGCGGTTGGAAAAGTGGATAAAGCAACATATATATATATATATATATATATATATATATATATATATATATATATATATATATATATATATATATATATATATATATTGAAAGCGGTTGGAAAAGAGGATAAAGCAACATATATATATATATATATATATAGATTGAAAGCGGTTGGAAAAGAGGATAAAGCAACATATATATATATATATATAGATTGAAAGCGGTTGGAAAAGAGGATAAAGCAACACATATATATATATATAGATTTAAAGCGGTTGGAAAAGAGGATAAAGCAACATATATATATATATATATAGATTGAAAGCGGTTGGAAAAGAGGATAAAGCAACATATATATATATATATATAGATTTAAAGCGGTTGGAAAAGAGGATAAAGCAACATATATATATATATAGATTTAAAGCGGTTGGAAAAGAGGATAAAGCAACATATATATATATATATAGATTTAAAGCGGTTGGAAAAGAGGATAAAGCAACACATATATATATAGATAGATTTAAAGCGGTTGGAAAAGAGGATAAAGCAACATATATATATATATATATTTAAAGCGGTTGGAAAAGAGGATAAAGCAACATATATATATATATATATTTAAAGCGGTTGGAAAAGAGGATAAAGCAACATATATATATATAGATAGATTTAAAGCGGTTGGAAAAGAGGATAAAGCAACATATATATATATATATATAGATTGAAAGCGGTTGGAAAAGAGGATAAAGCAATATATATATATATATATATATAGATTGAAAGCGGTTGGAAAAGAGGATAAAGCAACATATATATATATATATATATATATATAGATTGAAAGCGGTTGGAAAAGAGGATAAAGCAACACATATATATATATATAGATTTAAAGCGGTTGGAAAAGAGGATAAAGCAACATATATATATATATAGATTTAAAGCAGTTGGAAAAGAGGATAAAGCAACACATATATATATATATATAGATTTAAAGCGGTTGGAAAAGAGGATAAAGCAACATATATATATATATATATAGATTTAAAGCGGTTGGAAAAGAGGATAAAGCAACATATATATATATATATAGATTTAAAGCGGTTGGAAAAGAGGATAAAGCAACATATATATATATATAGATTTAAAGCGGTTGGAAAAGAGGATAAAGCAACACACATATATATATATATATATTTAAAGCGGTTGGAAAAGAGGATAAAGCAACATATATATATATATAGATTTAAAGCGGTTGGAAAAGAGGATAAAGCAACACACATATATATATATAGATTTAAAGCGGTTGGAAAAGAAGATAAAGCAACATATATATATATAGATTTAAAGCGGTTGGAAAAGAGGATAAAGCAACATATATATATATAGATTTAAAGCGGTTGGAAAAGAGGATAAAGCAACATATATATATATATAGATTTAAAGCGGTTGGAAAAGAGGATAAAGCAACACACATATATATATATAGATTTAAAGCGGTTGGAAAAGGATAAAGCAACATATATATATATAGATTTAAAGCGGTTGGAAAAGAGGATAAAGCAACATATATATATATATAGATTTAAAGCGGTTGGAAAAGAGGATAAAGCAACATATATATATATATATAGATTTAAAGCGGTTGGAAAAGAGGATAAAGCAACATATATATATATATATATATATAGATTTAAAGCGGTTGGAAAAGAGGATAAAGCAACATATATATATATATATATAGATTTAAAGCGGTTGGAAAAGAGGATAAAGCAACATATATATATATATAGATTTAAAGCGGTTGGAAAAGAGGATAAAGCAACATATATATATATAGATAGATTTAAAGCGGTTGGAAAAGAGGATAAAGCAACATATATATATATATATATATAGATTAAAGCGGTTGGAAAAGAGGATAAAGCAACATATATATATATATAGATTGAAAGCGGTTGGAAAAGAGGATAAAGCAACATATATATATATATATAGATTGAAAGCGGTTGGAAAAGAGGATAAAGCAACATATATATATATATAGATTTAAAGCGGTTGGAAAAGAGGATAAAGCAACATATATATATATATAGATTTAAAGCGGTTGGAAAAGAGGATAAAGCAACATATATATATATATATATATATATATATATATATATATATATATATATATATTTAAAGCGGTTGGAAAAGAGGATAAAGCAACATATATATATATATAGATTTAAAGCGGTTGGAAAAGAGGATAAAGCAACATATATATATATAGATAGATTTAAAGCGGTTGGAAAAGAGGATAAAGCAACATATATATATATATATATATATATTAAAGCGGTTGGAAAAGAGGATAAAGCAACATATATATATATATATATAGATTTAAAGCGGTTGGAAAAGAGGATAAAGCAACATATATATATATAGATAGATTTAAAAAGCGGTTGGAAAAGAGGATAAAGCAACATATATATATATATATATATAGATTGAAAGCGGTTGGAAAAGTGGATAAAGCAACATATATATATATATATATATATATATATATATATATATATATATATATATATATATATATATATTAATTGGAAAAGAGGATAAAGCAACATATATATATATATATATATATATATATATATATATATATATATATATATATATATATATATATATATATATATATATATATAGATTGAAAGCGGTTGGAAAAGAGGATAAAGCAACATATATATATATATATATAGATTGAAAGCGGTTGGAAAAGAGGATAAAGCAACACATATATATATATATAGATTTAAAGCGGTTGGAAAAGAGGATAAAGCAACATATATATATATATATATAGATTGAAAAGCGGTTGGAAAAGAGGATAAAGCAACATATATATATATATATATAGATTTAAAGCGGTTGGAAAAGAGGATAAAGCAACATATATATATATATATAGATTTAAAGCGGTTGGAAAAGAGGATAAAGCAACATATATATATATATATAGATTTAAAGCGGTTGGAAAAGAGGATAAAGCAACACATATATATATAGATAGATTTAAAGCGGTTGGAAAAGAGGATAAAGCAACATATATATATATATATATTTAAAGCGGTTGGAAAAGAGGATAAAGCAACATATATATATATATATATATTAAAGCGGTTGGAAAAGAGGATAAAGCAACATATATATATATAGATAGATTTAAAGCGGTTGGAAAAGAGGATAAAGCAACATATATATATATATATATAGATTGAAAGCGGTTGGAAAAGAGGATAAAGCAACATATATATATATATATATATAGATTGAAAAGCGGTTGGAAAAGAGGATAAAGCAACATATATATATATATATATATATATAGATTGAAAGCGGTTGGAAAAGAGGATAAAGCAACACATATATATATATATAGATTTAAAGCGGTTGGAAAAGAGGATAAAGCAACATATATATATATATAGATTTAAAGCAGTTGGAAAAGAGGATAAAGCAACACATATATATATATATATAGATTTAAAGCGGTTGGAAAAGAGGATAAAGCAACATATATATATATATATATATATTTAAAGCGGTTGGAAAGAGGATAAAGCAACATATATATATATATAGATTTAAAGCGGTTGGAAAAGAGGATAAAGCAACATATATATATATATAGATTTAAAGCGTTATATATATATATATAGATTTAAAGCGGTTGGAAAAGAGGATAAAGCAACACACATATATATATATATATTTAAAGCGGTTGGAAAAGAGGATAAAGCAACATATATATATATATAGATTTAAAGCGGTTGGAAAAGAGGATAAAGCAACACACATATATATATATAGATTTAAAGCGGTTGGAAAAAGAAGATAAAGCAACATATATATATATAGATTTAAAGCGGTTGGAAAAGAGGATAAAGCAACATATATATATATATAGATTTAAAGCGGTTGGAAAAGAGGATAAAGCAACATATATATATATATAGATTTAAAGCGGTTGGAAAAGAGGATAAAGCAACACATATATATATATATAGATTTAAAAGCGGTTGGAAAAGAGGATAAAGCAACATATATATATATATAGATTTAAAGCGGTTGGAAAAGAGGATAAAGCAACATATATATATATATAGATTTAAAGCGGTTGGAAAAGAGGATAAAGCAACATATATATATATATAGATTTAAAGCGGTTGAAAAGAGGATAAACATATATATATATATATATATATATATATATATATATATATAGATTAAGCGGTTGGAAAAGAGGATAAAGCAACATATATATATATATATAGATTTAAAGCGGTTGGAAAAGAGGATAAAGCAACATATATATATATATAGATTTAAAGCGGTTGGAAAAGAGGATAAAGCATATATATATATATATATATATATATATATATATATAGATTTAAAGCGGTTGGAAAAGAGGATAAAGCAACATATATATATATATAGATTTAAAGCGGTTGGAAAAGAGGATAAAGCAACATATATATATATATATAGATTTGAAAGCGGTTGGAAAAGAGGATAAAGCAACATATATATATATATATATAGATTGAAAGCGGTTGGAAAGAGGATAAAGCAACATATATATATATATATAGATTTAAAGCGGTTGGAAAAGAGGATAAAGCAACATATATATATATATATAGATTTAAAGCGGTTGGAAAAGAGGATAAAGCAACATATATATATATATATAGATTTAAAGCGGTTGGAAAAGAGGATAAAGCAACAATATATATATATATATAGATTTAAAGCGGTTGGAAAAGAGGATAAAGCAAATATATATATATATATAGATTTAAAGCGGTTGGAAAAGAGGATAAAGCAACATATATATATATATATAGATTTAAAGCGGTTGAAAAGAGGATAAAGCAACATATATATATATATATGATTGAAAGCGGTTGGAAAGAGGATAAAGCAACATATATATATATATATATAATTTGAAAGCGGTTGGAAAAGAGGATAAAGCAACATATATATATATATATATATATATAGATTGCGGTTGGAAAAGAGGATAAAGCAACATATATATATATATATAGATTTAAAGCGGTTGGAAAAGAGGATAAAGCAACATATATATATATATAGATTTAAAGCGGTTGGAAAAGAGGATAAAGCAACATATATATATATATATATAGATTTAAAGCGGTTGGAAAAGAGGATAAAGCAACATATATATATATATATAGATTTAAAGCGGTTGGAAAAGAGGATAAAGCAACATATATATATATATAGATTTAAAGCGGTTGGAAAAGAGGATAAAGCAACATATATATATATATAGATTTAAAGCGGTTGGAAAGAGGATAAAGCAAACATATATATATATATATAGATTTAAAGCGGTTGGAAAAGAGGATAAAGCAACATATATATATATATATAGATTTAAAGCGGTTGGAAAAGAGGATAAAGCAACACACATATATATATATAGATTTGGAAAAGAGATAAAGCAACATATATATATAGGTTGGAAAAGAGGATAAAGCAACACATATATATATATATAGATTTAAAGCGGTTGGAAAAGAGGATAAAGCAACATATATATATATATAGATTTAAAGCGGTTGGAAAAGAGGATAAAGCAACATATATATATATATAGATTTAAAGCGGTTGGAAAAGAGGATAAAGCAACATATATATATATATATAGATTTAAAGCGGTTGGAAAAGAGGATAAAGCAACATATATATATATATAGATTGAAAGCGGTTGGAAAAGAGGATAAAGCAACATATATATATATATATAGATTATAAAGCGGTTGGAAAAGAGGATAAAGCAACATATATATATATATATAGATTTAAAGCGGTTGGAAAAGAGGATAAAGCAACATATATATATATAGATAGATTTAAAGCGGTTGGAAAAGAGGATAAAGCAACATATATATATATATATATATAGATTGAAAGCGGTTGGAAAAGAGGATAAAGCAACATATATATATATATAGATTGAAAGCGGTTGGAAAAGAGGATAAAGCAACATATATATATATATATAGATTGAAAGCGGTTGGAAAAGAGGATAAAGCAACATATATATATATATAGATTTAAAGCGGTTGGAAAAGAGGATAAAGCAACTATATATATATATATAGATTTAAAGCGGTTGGAAAAGAGGATAAAGCAACATATATATATATATATATATATATATATATATATATATATATATATATATATATATATATATATATATATAGCGAGTTGGAAAAGAGGATAAAGCAACATATATATATATATAGATTTAAAGCGGTTGGAAAAGAGGATAAAGCAACATATATATATATATAGATTTAAAGCGGTTGGAAAAGAGGATAAAGCAACATATATATATATATAGATTTAAAGCGGTTGGAAAAGAGGATAAAGCAACATATATATATATATATATGGGGATACAACATATATATATATATAAGCGGTTGGAAAAGAGGATAAAGCAACATATATATATATATAGATTTAAAGCGGTTGGAAAAGAGGATAAAGCAACATATATATATATATAGATTTAAAGCGGTTGGAAAAGAGGATAAAGCAACATATATATATATATAGATTTAAAGCGGTTGGAAAAGAGGATAAAGCAACATATATATATATAGATAGATTTAAAGCGGTTGGAAAAGAGGATAAAGCAACATATATATATATAGATAGATTTAAAGCGGTTGGAAAAGAGGATAAAGCAACATATATATATATATATATAGATTGAAAGCGGTTGGAAAAAGAGGATAAAGCAACATATATATATATATATATAGATTTAAAGCGGTTGGAAAAGAGGATAAAGCAACATATATATATATAGATAGATTTAAAGCGGTTGGAAAAGAGGATAAAGCAACATATATATATATATATATAGATTGAAAGCGGTTGGAAAAGTGGATAAAGCAACATATATATATATATATATATATATATATATATATATATATATATATATATATTGAAAGCGGTTGAAAAGAGGATAAAGCAACATATATATATATATATATATATATATATATATATATATATATATATATATATATATATATAGATTGAAAGCGGTTGGAAAAGAGGATAAAGCAACATATATATATATAGATAGATTTAAAGCGGTTGGAAAGAGGATAAAGCAACATATATATATATATATATATAGATTGAAAGCGGTTGGAAAAGTGGATAAAGCAACATATATATATATATATATATATATATATATATATATATATATATATATATATATATATATTGAAAGCGGTTGGAAAAGAGGATAAAGCAACATATATATATATATATATATATATATATATATATATATATATATATATATATATATATATATATATATATATATATAGATTGAAAGCGGTTGGAAAAGAGGATAAAGCAACATATATATATATATATATAGATTGAAAGCGGTTGGAAAAGAGGATAAAGCAACACATATATATATATATAGATTTAAAGCGGTTGGAAAAGAGGATAAAGCAACATATATATATATATATAGATTGAAAGCGGTTGGAAAAGAGGATAAAGCAACATATATATATATATATAGATTTAAAGCGGTTGAAAAGAGGATAAAGCAACATATATATATATATATATAGATTTAAAGCGGTTGGAAAAGAGGATAAAGCAACATATATATATATATATAGATTTAAAGCGGTTGGAAAAGAGGATAAAGCAACACATATATATATAGATAGATTTAAAGCGGTTGGAAAAGAGGATAAAGCAACATATATATATATATATATTTAAAGCGGTTGGAAAAGAGGATAAAGCAACATATATATATATATATATTTAAAGCGGTTGGAAAAGAGGATAAAGCAACATATATATATATAGATAGATTTAAAGCGGTTGGAAAAGAGGATAAAGCAACATATATATATATATATATATAGATTGAAAGCGGTTGGAAAAGAGGATAAAGCAACTATATATATATATATATATATAGATTGAAAGCGGTTGGAAAAGAGGATAAAGCAACATATATATATATATATATATATAGATTAAACGGTTGGAAAAGAGGATAAAGCAACACATATATATATATATAGATTTAAAAGCGGTTGGAAAAGAGGATAAAGCAACATATATATATATATAGATTTAAAGCAGTTGGAAAAGAGGATAAAGCAACACATATATATATATATATAGATTTAAAGCGGTTGGAAAAGGATAAAGCAACATATATATATATATATATAGATTAAAGCGGTTGGAAAAGAGGATAAAGCAACATATATATATATATAGATTTAAAGCGGTTGGAAAAGAGGATAAAGCAACATATATATATATATAGATTTAAAGCGGTTGGAAAAGAGGATAAAGCAACACACATATATATATATATATATTTAAAGCGGTTGGAAAAGAGGATAAAGCAACATATATATATATATAGATTTAAAGCGGTTGGAAAAGAGGATAAAGCAACACACATATATATATATAGATTTAAAGCGGTTGGAAAAGAAGATAAAGCAACATATATATATATAGATTTAAAAGCGGTTGGAAAAGAGGATAAAGCAATATATATATATATAGATTTAAAGCGGTTGGAAAAGAGGATAAAGCAACATATATATATATATAGATTTAAAGCGGTTGGAAAAGAGGATAAAGCAACACACATATATATATATAGATTTAAAGCGGTTGGAAAAGAGGATAAAGCAACATATATATATATAGATTTAAAGCGGTTGGAAAAGAGGATAAAGCAACATATATATATATATAGATTTAAAGCGGTTGGAAAAGAGGATAAAGCAACATATATATATATATATAGATTTAAAGCGGTTGGAAAAGAGGATAAAGCAACATATATATATATATATATATATAGATTTAAAAGCGGTTGGAAAAGAGGATAAAGCAACATATATATATATATATATAGATTTAAAGCGGTTGGAAAAGAGGATAAAGCAACATATATATATATATAGATTTAAAGCGGTTGGAAAAGAGGATAAAGCAACATATATATATATAGATAGATTTAAAGCGGTTGGAAAAGAGGATAAAGCAACATATATATATATATATATATAGATTGAAAGCGGTTGGAAAAGAGGATAAAGCAACATATATATATATATATAGATTGAAAGCGGTTGGAAAAGAGGATAAAGCAACATATATATATATATATAGATTGAAAGCGGTTGGAAAAGAGGATAAAGCAACATATATATATATATAGATTTAAAGCGGTTGGAAAAGAGGATAAAGCAACATATATATATATATAGATTTAAAGCGGTTGGAAAGAGGATAAAGCAACATATATATATATATATATATATATATATATATATATATTTAAAGCGGTTGGAAAAGAGGATAAAGCAACATATATATATATATATAGATTTAAAGCGGTTGGAAAAGAGGATAAAGCAACATATATATATATAGATAGATTTAAAGCGGTTGGAAAAGAGGATAAAGCAACATATATATATATATATATATATATTTAAAGCGGTTGGAAAAGAGGATAAAGCAACATATATATATATATATATAGATTTAAAGCGGTTGGAAAAGAGGATAAAGCAACATATATATATATAGATAGATTTAAAGCGGTTGGAAAAGAGGATAAAGCAACATATATATATATATATATATAGATTGAAAGCGGTTGGAAAAGTGGATAAAGCAACATATATATATATATATATATATATATATATATATATATATATATATATATATATATATATATATATATATATTGAAAGCGGTTGGAAAAGAGGATAAAGCAACATATATATATATATATATATATATATATATATATATATATATATATATATATATATATATATATAGATTAAGCGGTTGGAAAAGAGGATAAAGCAACATATATATATATATATATAGATTGAAAGCGGTTGGAAAAGAGGATAAAGCAACATATATATATATATAGATTTAAAGCGGTTGGAAAAGAGGATAAAGCAACATATATATATATATAGATTTAAAGCGGTTGGAAAAGAGGATAAAGCAACATATATATATATATAGATTTAAAGCGGTTGGAAAAGAGGATAAAGCAACATATATATATATATAGATTTAAAGCGGTTGGAAAAGAGGATAAAGCAACATATATATATATATATAGATTTAAAGCGGTTGGAAAAGAGGATAAAGCAACATATATATATATATAGATTTAAAGCGGTTGGAAAAGAGGATAAAGCAACATATATATATATATAGATTTAAAGCGGTTGGAAAAGAGGATAAAGCAACATATATATATATAGATAGATTTAAAGCGGTTGGAAAAGAGGATAAAGCAACATATATATATATAGATAGATTAAAGCGGTTGGAAAAGAGGATAAAGCAACATATATATATATATATATATAGATTGAAAGCGGTTGGAAAAGAGGATAAAGCAACATATATATATATATATATAGATTTAAAGCGGTTGGAAAAGAGGATAAAGCAACATATATATATATAGATAGATTTAAAGCGGTTGGAAAAGAGGATAAAGCAACATATATATATATATATATAGATTGAAAGCGGTTGGAAAAGTGGATAAAGCAACATATATATATATATATATATATATATATATATATATATATATATATATATATATATATATATATATATTGAAAGCGGTTGGAAAAGAGGATAAAGCAACATATATATATATATATATATATATATATATATATATATATATATATATATATATATATATATAGATTGAAAGCGGTTGGAAAAGAGGATAAAGCAACATATATATATATAGATAGATTTAAAGCGGTTGGAAAAGAGGATAAAGCAACATATATATATATATATATATAGATTGAAAGCGGTTGGAAAAGTGGATAAAGCAACATATATATATATATATATATATATATATATATATATATATATATATATATATATATATATTGAAAGCGGTTGGAAAAGAGGATAAAAGCAACATATATATATATATATATATATATATATATATATATATATATATATATATATATATATATATATATATATATAGATTGAAAGCGGTTGGAAAAGAGGATAAAGCAACATATATATATATATATATATAGATTGAAAGCGGTTGGAAAAGAGGATAAAGCAACACATATATATATATATAGATTTAAAGCGGTTGGAAAAAGAGGATAAAGCAACATATATATATATATATATATAGATTGAAAGCGGTTGGAAAAGAGGATAAAGCAACATATATATATATATATATAGATTTAAAGCGGTTGGAAAAGAGGATAAAGCAACATATATATATATATATAGATTTAAAGCGGTTGGAAAAGAGGATAAAGCAACATATATATATATATATAGATTTAAAGCGGTTGGAAAAGAGGATAAAGCAACACATATATATATAGATAGATTTAAAGCGGTTGGAAAAGAGGATAAAGCAACATATATATATATATATATTTAAAGCGGTTGGAAAAGAGGATAAAGCAACATATATATATATATATATTTAAAGCGGTTGGAAAAGAGGATAAAGCAACATATATATATATAGATAGATTTAAAGCGGTTGGAAAAGAGGATAAAGCAACATATATATATATATATATAGATTGAAAGCGGTTGGAAAAGAGGATAAAGCAACATATATATATATATATATATAGATTGAAAGCGGTTGGAAAAGAGGATAAAGCAACATATATATATATATATATATATATAGATTGAAAGCGGTTGGAAAAGAGGATAAAGCAACACATATATATATATATAGATTTAAAGCGGTTGGAAAAGAGGATAAAGCAACATATATATATATATAGATTTAAAGCAGTTGGAAAAGAGGATAAAGCAACACATATATATATATATATAGATTTAAAGCGGTTGGAAAAGAGGATAAAGCAACATATATATATATATATATAGATTTAAAGCGGTTGGAAAAGAGGATAAAGCAACATATATATATATATAGATTTAAAGCGGTTGGAAAAGAGGATAAAGCAACATATATATATATATAGATTTAAAGCGGTTGGAAAAGAGGATAAAGCAACACACATATATATATATATATATTTAAAGCGGTTGGAAAAGAGGATAAAGCAACATATATATATATATAGATTTAAAGCGGTTGGAAAAGAGGATAAAGCAACACACATATATATATATAGATTTAAAGCGGTTGGAAAAGAAGATAAAGCAACATATATATATATAGATTTAAAAGCGGTTGGAAAAGAGGATAAAGCAACATATATATATATAGATTTAAAGCGGTTGGAAAAGAGGATAAAGCAACATATATATATATATAGATTTAAAGCGGTTGGAAAAGAGGATAAAGCAACACACATATATATATATAGATTTAAAGCGGTTGGAAAAGAGGATAAAGCAACATATATATATATAGATTTAAAGCGGTTGGAAAAGAGGATAAAGCAACATATATATATATATAGATTTAAAGCGGTTGGAAAAGAGGATAAAGCAACATATATATATATATAGATTTAAAGCGGTTGGAAAAGAGGATAAAGCAACATATATATATATATATATATATAGATTTAAAGCGGTTGGAAAAGAGGATAAAGCAAATATATATATATATATATATAGATTTAAAGCGGTTGGAAAAGAGGATAAAGCAACATATATATATATATAGATTTAAAGCGGTTGGAAAAGAGGATAAAGCAACATATATATATATATAGATAGATTTAAAGCGGTTGGAAAGAGGATAAAGCAACATATATATATATATATATATAGATTGAAGCGGTTGGAAAAGAGGATAAAGCAACATATATATATATATAGATTGAAAAGCGGTTGGAAAAGAGGATAAAGCAACATATATATATATATATAGATTGAAAGCGGTTGGAAAAGAGGATAAAGCAACATATATATATATATAGATTTAAAGCGGTTGGAAAAGAGGATAAAGCAACATATATATATATATAGATTTAAAGCGGTTGGAAAAGAGGATAAAGCAACATATATATATATATATATATATATATATATATATATATTTAAAGCGGTTGGAAAAGAGGATAAAGCAACATATATATATATATAGATTTAAAGCGGTTGGAAAAGAGGATAAAGCAACATATATATATATAGATAGATTTAAAGCGGTTGGAAAAGAGGATAAAGCAACATATATATATATATATATATATATTTAAAGCGGTTGGAAAAGAGGATAAAGCAACATATATATATATATATATAGATTTAAAGCGGTTGGAAAAGAGGATAAAGCAACATATATATATATAGATAGATTTAAAGCGGTTGGAAAAGAGGATAAAGCAACATATATATATATATATATATAGATTGAAAGCGGTTGGAAAAAGTGGATAAAAGCAACATATATATATATATATATATATATATATATATATATATATATATATATATATATATATATATATATATATTGAAAGCGGTTGGAAAAGAGGATAAAGCAACATATATATATATATATATATATATATATATATATATATATATATATATATATATATATATATATATATATATATATAGATTGAAAGCGGTTGGAAAAGAGGATAAAGCAACATATATATATATATATATAGATTGAAAGCGGTTGGAAAAGAGGATAAAGCAACACATATATATATATATAGATTTAAAGCGGTTGGAAAAGAGGATAAAAGCAACATATATATATATATATATAGATTGAAAGCGGTTGGAAAAGAGGATAAAGCAACATATATATATATATATATAGATTTAAAGCGAGTTGGAAAAGAGGATAAAGCAACATATATATATATATATAGATTTAAAGCGGTTGGAAAAGAGGATAAAGCAACATATATATATATATATAGATTTAAAGCGGTTGGAAAAGAGGATAAAGCAACACATATATATATAGATAGATTTAAAGCGGTTGGAAAAGAGGATAAGCAACATATATATATATATATATTTAAAGCGGTTGGAAAAGAGGATAAAGCAACATATATATATATATATTTAAAGCGGTTGGAAAAGAGGATAAAGCAACATATATATATATAGATAGATTTAAAGCGGTTGGAAAAGAGGATAAAGCAACATATATATATATATATATAGATTGAAAGCGGTTGGAAAAGAGGATAAAGCAACATATATATATATATATATATAGATTGAAAGCGGTTGGAAAAGAGGATAAAGCAACATATATATATATATATATATATATATATTAGATTAAGCGGTTGGAAAAAGAGGATAAAGCAACACATATATATATATATAGATTTAAAGCGGTTGGAAAAGAGGATAAAGCAACATATATATATATATAGATTTAAAGCAGTTGGAAAGAGGATAAAGCAACACATATATATATATATATAGATTTAAAGCGGTTGGAAAAGAGGATAAAGCAACATATATATATATATATATATAGATTTAAAGCGGTTGGAAAAGAGGATAAAGCAACATATATATATATATAGATTTAAAGCGGTTGGAAAAGAGGATAAAGCAACATATATATATATATAGATTTAAAGCGGTTGGAAAAGAGGATAAAGCAACACACATATATATATATATATATTTAAAGCGGTTGGAAAAGAGGATAAAGCAACATATATATATATATAGATTTAAAGCGGTTGGAAAAGAGGATAAAGCAACACACATATATATATATAGATTTAAAGCGGTTGGAAAAGAAGATAAAGCAACATATATATATATAGATTTAAAGCGGTTGGAAAAGAGGATAAAGCAACATATATATATATAGATTTAAAGCGGTTGGAAAAGAGGATAAAGCAACATATATATATATATAGATTTAAAGCGGTTGGAAAAAGAGGATAAAGCAACACACATATATATATATAGATTTAAAGCGGTTGGAAAAGAGGATAAAGCAACATATATATATATAGATTTAAAGCGGTTGGAAAAGAGGATAAAGCAACATATATATATATATAGATTTAAAGCGGTTGGAAAAGAGGATAAAGCAACATATATATATATATATAGATTTAAAGCGGTTGGAAAAGAGGATAAAGCAACATATATATATATATATATATATAGATTTAAAGCGGTTGGAAAAGAGGATAAAGCAACATATATATATATATATAGATTTAAAGCGGTTGGAAAAGAGGATAAAGCAACATATATATATATATAGATTTAAAGCGGTTGGAAAAGAGGATAAAGCAACATATATATATATATATATATATATATATATATATATAGATTTAAAGCGGTTGGAAAAGAGGATAAAGCAACATATATATATATATAGATTTAAAGCGGTTGGAAAAGAGGATAAAGCAACATATATATATATATAGATTTAAAGCGGTTGGAAAAGAGGATAAAGCAACATATATATATATATATATATATATAGATTGAAAGCGGTTGGAAAAGAGGATAAAGCAACATATATATATATATATATAGATTGAAAGCGGTTGGAAAAGAGGATAAAGCAACACATATATATATATATATAGATTTAAAGCGGTTGGAAAAGAGGATAAAGCAACATATATATATATATATATAGATTGAAAGCGGTTGGAAAAGAGGATAAAGCAACATATATATATATATATATATAGATTTAAATGTTGGAAAAGAGGATAAAGCAACATATATATATATATATATAGATTTAAAGCGGTTGGAAAAGAGGATAAAGCAACATATATATATATATATATAGATTTAAAGCGGTTGGAAAAGAGGATAAAGCAACACATATATATATAGATAGATTTAAAGCGGTTGGAAAAGAGGATAAAGCAACATATATATATATATATATTTAAAGCGGTTGGAAAAGAGGATAAAGCAACATATATATATATATATATATTTAAAGCGGTTGGAAAAGAGGATAAAGCAACATATATATATATAGATAGATTTAAAGCGGTTGGAAAAGAGGATAAAGCAACATATATATATATATATATAGATTGAAAGCGGTTGGAAAAGAGGATAAAGCAACATATATATATATATATATATATAGATTGAAAGCGGTTGGAAAAGAGGATAAAGCAACATATATATATATATATATATATATAGATTGAAAGCGGTTGGAAAAGAGGATAAAGCAACATATATATATATATATAGATTTAAAGCGGTTGGAAAAGAGGATAAAGCAAAATATATATATATATAGATTTAAAGCAGTTGGAAAAGAGGATAAAGCAACACATATATATATATATATAGATTTAAAGCGGTTGGAAAAGAGGATAAAGCAACATATATATATATATATATAGATTTAAAGCGGTTGGAAAAGAGGATAAAGCAACATATATATATATATAGATTTAAAGCGGTTGGAAAAGAGGATAAAGCAACATATATATATATATAGATTTAAAGCGGTTGGAAAAGAGGATAAAGCAACACACATATATATATATATATATATTTAAAGCGGTTGGAAAAGAGGATAAAGCAACATATATATATATATAGATTTAAAGCGGTTGGAAAAGAGGATAAAGCAACACACATATATATATATAGATTTAAAGCGGTTGGAAAAGAAGATAAAGCAACATATATATATATAGATTTAAAGCGGTTGGAAAAGAGGATAAAGCAACATATATATATATAGATTTAAAGCGGTTGGAAAAGAGGATAAAGCAACATATATATATATATAGATTTAAAGCGGTTGGAAAAGAGGATAAAAACAACACACATATATATATATAGATTTAAAGCGGTTGGAAAAGAGGATAAAGCAACATATATATATATATAGATTTAAAGCGGTTGGAAAAGAGGATAAAGCAACATATATATATATATATAGATTTAAAGCGGTTGGAAAAGAGGATAAAGCAACATATATATATATATATATAGATTTGAAAGCGGTTGGAAAAGAGGATAAAGCAACATATATATATATATATATAGATTGAAAGCGGTTGGAAAAGAGGATAAAGCAACATATATATATATATATATAGATTGAAAGCGGTTGGAAAAGAGGATAAAGCAACATATATATATATATATATAGATTTAAAGCGGTTGGAAAAGAGGATAAAGCAACATATATATATATATATATAGATTGAAAGCGGTTGGAAAGAGGATAAAGCAACATATATATATATATATATAGATTTAAAGCGGTTGGAAAAGAGGATAAAGCAACATATATATATATATATAGATTTAAAGCGGTTGGAAAAGAGGATAAAGCAACATATATATATATATATAGATTTAAAGCGGTTGGAAAAGAGGATAAAGCAACATATATATATATATATAGATTTAAAGCGGTTGGAAAAGAGGATAAAGCAACATATATATATATATATATTTAAAGCGGTTGGAAAAGAGGATAAAGCAACATATATATATATATATATAGATTTAAAGCGGTTGGAAAAGAGGATAAAAACATATATATATAAATTAAAGCGGTTGGAAAAGAGGATAAAGCAACATATATATATATATATATAGATTGAAAGCGGTTGGAAAAGAGGATAAAGCAACATATATATATATATATATATATATAGATTGAAAGCGGTTGGAAAAGAGGATAAAGCAACATATATATATATATATATATAGATTTAAAGCGGTTGGAAAAGAGGATAAAGCAACATATATATATATATATAGATTTAAAGCGGTTGGAAAAGAGGATAAAGCAACATATATATATATATAGATTTAAAGCGGTTGGAAAAGAGGATAAAGCAACACATATATATATATATATAGATTTAAAGCGGTTGGAAAAGAGGATAAAGCAACATATATATATATATATAGATTTAAAGCGGTTGGAAAAGAGGATAAAGCAACATATATATATATATAGATTTAAAGCGGTTGGAAAAGAGGATAAAGCAACATATATACATATATATATATATATATATATATTTAAAGCGGTTGGAAAAGAGGATAAAGCAACATATATATATATATAGATTTAAAGCGGTTGGAAAAGAGGATAAAGCAACACACATATATATATATAGATTTAAAGCGGTTGGAAAAGAAGATAAAGCAACATATATATATATAGATTTAAAGCGGTTGGAAAAGAGGATAAAGCAACATATATATATATAGATTTAAAGCGGTTGGAAAAGAGGATAAAGCAACATATATATATATATAGATTTAAAGCGGTTGGAAAAGAGGATAAAGCAACACACATATATATATATAGATTTAAAGCGGTTGGAAAAGAGGATAAAGCAACATATATATATATAGATTTAAAGCGGTTGGAAAAAGAGGATAAAGCAACATATATATATATATATTTAAAGCGGTTGGAAAAGAGGATAAAGCAACATATATATATATATATAGATTTAAAGCGGTTGGAAAAGAGGATAAAGCAACATATATATATATATATATATATATAGATTTAAAGCGGTTGGAAAAGAGGATAAAGCAACATATATATATATATATAGATTTAAAGCGGTTGGAAAAGAGGATAAAGCAACATATATATATATATAGATTTAAAGCGGTTGGAAAAAGAGGATAAAGCAACATATATATATATATATATATATATATATAGATTTAAAGCGGTTGGAAAAGAGGATAAAGCAACATATATATATATATATAGAGATTTAAAGCGGTTGGAAAAGAGGATAAAGCAACATATATATATATATATATAGATTTAAAGCAGTTGGAAAAGAGGATAAAGCAATATATATATATATATATATATATATATATATATATATATATATATATATATATATATATATATATATATATATAAAAAGCGGTTGGAAAAGAGGATAAAGCAATATATATATATATATATATATATATATATATATATATATATATATATATATATATATTTGTTTTCTGAGGTTATATATATATTTAAAGCGGTTGGAAAAGAGGATAAAGCAACATATATATATATATATATATATATATATTTAAAGCGGTTGGAAAAGAGGATAAAGCAACATATATATATATAGATAGATTTAAATATATATATTTAAATAAATATATATATATATTTAAAGCGGTTGGAAAAGAGGATAAAGCAACATATATATATATATATAGATTTAAAGCGGTTGGAAAAGAGGATAAAGCAACATATATATAGATTTAAAGCGGGAGATATATTTTATATTGGGGGGATTTTGGCCCGAAAAACAATAGCAAAGAAAATATTATGTGTGTCTTAAGAGCAGCTCGAATTGTAATTGCTCAAAATTGGAGGGGGGAAAAATGAGAATATTTTGATGGAGGGAGAGGTGATGAGAGCCAAGAATGAAATGTGCAAGAAATGAGCTGGTTCATATTAGCAATTCGAGAGCCAGGAGGAAGAAAAAAAAAAGAGTATTATAAAATAGGGGATTTATTTGATGGCTGATTAGAGAGTCGAGGAAGAAATTAAAGGATACTGTAAGGATGATGGACTGGAATGGATTGTTTTGAATCAGCTGTTATAAGGTCAATGTCATCCAGTAAGAGTTGGGGTTGCTTTGAAGGGTTAGCTGGAAAATGAAACCAATATTATTATTATTATTATTATTATTATTATTATTATTATTATTATTATTATTATTATTATTAATCATAATAATTCCCCATGCTATCATTGTTTCTTTAACTTCTTCCTCTTCCAACTTCACACCTCATAAGCAAGGATAATCTTTTTAATCCGCTTATCTTCTGTTCCTCAGTATTTTTATCGAATGCTTTTGTTTGTTCTTAATCCAATTTAATCGGACGGGTCTTAACGGCGGCTAGGATTGTATTTGCTCAGAATGGGAAAAGCGACGAGAAGTCAACAGAAGGGAAAAGGAGGTTGAACAAATATTTGAGTGTGCAGAAATAAATAGATTAACACTGCTTGCACCAACGTCGCCAAGATACTCTTAATCTTACATGGGAAAAGACCCAAACACACCTAGACCTACATACATACATACATACATACATACATACACAC
>NC_142025.1:123297969-123312969 GCF_049901735.1 Notechis scutatus
TGATCGCTCCTCGCATAAGGGATAAAAGTCAGCCCTCAACGACGAACTCTTTGCAGGAAGCAAGGTCGTTCGTTCGGTTCAGGTTCTTCCTTGAAGCTCTTTGTACTTCGGTGGGTTTCCCCCTAGTTCATTGGACACTTCTGGTTATTGGCAGTGCCCTAAGGGATAAAAGTCAGGCCAAGGGGATGAAACCTTGGCAGGAAGCAAGGTTGTTCGCTCTGTTCAGATTCATCCTGGAAGCTCTGTGTGGAGTTTGTCCTTCGGTTGGCTTTTTTTTTTTTTTAATAGGTCATTTGGCACTTTAGTTGTTAGCAGCCATTCAAAGGAGAGAAAGGCGGGTGCTTATCTCGAGGAAGTGTTTTGAGATTCATTCCCGGCTGGGAATGAAAATAATTCCCCCGTGTTTGCAATAAAAACCAGGCTTGTTTCGTGAAAAGAAGCGTGGGTGTAATTACAGTCTCGGAAAGCGTGGGTCAGAACAACTACCAGAAGACAAGGACGATTGAGAAAGCTGGGTCGACTCAGGAGTAAGGCCCACATTTCGGAGGGATTGGCCCTTCCCGTAGGACCTAAAAGAGGAAGCGAACGGGAGGGGAGCTTTTGCAGGAAGCAACTAATTCCACCGGTCGGTTCAAGCTTCAAAAAGATACCCTCAAATCCGGGGTCTCCATTTCGTCTCGATGGGGGTGACCATTTGGTGCACTCCGTCAAGAGTGTTTGTGTGTCTGTGTCTGTGTGTGTTTGTGTATTCTTTTCATTTTCCTTAACTCCCGCCTTCCCCCCTGCCGTCCCCTAGTCATGATCAGCCGGACTCTGGGCCCCGAGTTCGGGGGAAGCATCGGCCTCATGTTCTACCTGGCCAACGTCTGTGCCTGCGGGGTTTACGTTCTCGGGCTGGTGGAAGCCATCTTGGATGTCTTCGGAGCAGGTGGGCGGAGAGCGGGGAGGGGAGTCGGCAGGTTGTCCGTCCAGTTCTGCTCCGGACAAGGGTGTGGCTCTCCCGCTGAAGCCCCCTCCCCCTTTTCTCTCTCTCTCTCTCTTTCTCCTCTTCCTCCTCCGGGGCCCAGATGGCTCGGAGCCGCCGGGCCTCAAGACGCTCCCTCAGGGCTACCTGTACAGCTTCCTCTACAGCTCTCTGGTGCTCCTCCTCTGCCTGTTGGTGTGCCTGGTGGGCGCCCAGATCTACACCCGGGCGGCCTTCTTCATCTTCCTCCTGGTCAACCTGGTCCTGGTCACCATCTTCGTCAGCTTCTTCACCGTCTCCCCTCGGGAGATCGCCGTCTCTCACGGCGGCAACCAGACCTTCAACGCCTCCTTCACGGGCTTCAACGTCTCCACCCTCAGGGACAACCTGTACGGTAGGCGGGCGGGGGGCTTCCAACCAGGTGGGCGAGGAGGACGAAGCCAAGAGGCCACAGGGGACGGGCGTAGGGCGGTGGGCTAGAAGTTGGAGCTCCTGCTTCCCGAGCGGGAGGCTGGGACTACGATCCTAGGTAGAATATTTCTCTCACTGGGAATATAATCTGCCGAACAGAACTCCTCATCGGCAACGGGGAAAGGCGCCCGGCCATGAAAACATTCTGCTTGCTCCGTTCAGTTGCCCAGAGAAAGGAAAAGAGGGTTGTGGGCAGCTGTGGGTTGGAGGTAGCCGGGCCATCCGGTGACCGCCTGACTCTTCCCCCGCCCCCGTAGCCATGTACTCGCTGGACTACACCACCAACAACATGATGTCTTTCGCCACCGTCTTTGCCGTCATGTTCAACGGCTGCACCGGCATCATGGCCGGCTCCAACATGTCAGGTGAGGAGGCCTGGAAAGGCCCCCCGGGGAAGGGCTCGGAGGAGGAGGGGGGGGTCCTAGGAGAGCTTCCGTCGGGGAGACGGGAAGGTAACTCCGTCGATTCTCGCAGGGGAGCTGAGGAACGCCAGCGCCTCCATCCCCAAGGGGACGATTGTGGCGGTCCTGTACACCTTCGTCATCTACTTCTTCCTTTTCTTCATGTCCAGCTTCACCTGTGAGAGGTGAGTGGCTACAGGTGACCCAGAAGGTGACACACACACACACACACACACACACATAGTAGCTTGAAGAATTGGGGGAGCCGTGTCTCCAGGTGGGCCTTGTCAGGTGGAGGATTGCTGGCAGAGGAGAGGCTGACCAGGGGTGGGATTCAAAAATCCCAGCAACCGGTTCTCGGCCCTTCCAGGAGGGCTGTTTTACGCCTTCCCCACAGTCCGGAGGCTTCCCTCACACTTCGGGGGGGAGGGCCAACCCCAGGCTCTGGAGGGCCTCCGGAAGCCAGAAACAGGCCCATTTGCGGACTACCGGGGGCCGTTTTTTGCTTTTCCCAGAGTCCGGAGGCTTCCTCGGGCCTCTGGTGGGCATGGCCTACCAGAACTTCCAGGAGGGCCGTTTTCGCCTTCCCCAGAGTCCAGAGGCTTCCCTCAGGCCTCTGGGGAGGAAAGGGCCAACCCCGGGCTCTGGAGGGCCTCCGGAAGCCAGAAACAGGCCCGTTTCCGAACTACTGGGGGCCGTTTTTCGCCTTTCCCAGAGTCCGGAGGCTTCCCTCAGGCTTCTGGGAAAGCCCTCCGGAAGCCAGACAGGCCCATTTTTAGACTTCCAGAACTTCTGGGAGGGCTAGTTTTCACCTTCCCCAGAGTCCAGAGGCTTCCCTTGGGCCTCTGGTGGGCATGGCCTACCGGAACTTCCAGGAAGGCCATTTTTCGCCTTCCCCAGAGTCCGGAGGCTTCCCTCGGGCCTCTGGGAAAGCCCTCTGGAAGCCAGACAGGCCCATTTTTAGACTTCTGGGAGGGCCGTTTTCGCCTTCCCCAGAGTCCGGAGGCTTCCCTCAGGCCTCTGGAAGGCAGACAGGCCCATTTTTAGACTTCCAGAACTTCTGGGAGGGCTGGTTTTCACCTTCCCCAGAATCCGGAGGCTTCCCTCAGGCCTCTGGGAAAGGCCTCCGGAGCGGGACAGGCCCGTTTCCGGACTTCCGGAACTTCTGGGAGGCCTGTTTTTCACCTTCCCCAGAATCCGGAGGCTTCCCTCAGGCCTTCCCCAGAGTCCGGAGGCTTCCCTCAGGCCTCTGGGAAAGGCCTCCGGCCATTTCTGGACTTCCGGAACTTCCGGGAGGGGCATTTTTCACCCTCCCAGAGCCTCCGCGTGCACCCCGCACATCCCTGCATCCAAAATGGGCCTCCTAGGAGGAGAAGGGGTGGGCGGCGCCAGCTCGTCGGTTCAACTCCTGGTTCGGCGAACCAGAACGTCAATTGAACTTCCGGTTTGCCTGAACCCGGCCCGAACATGGCTGAATCCCACCCCTCAAGCCTGAGCCTCCCCTCCCTCCCCATTGGTTCCCCCCTCCCCACCAGGGCCCTCCTGAAGGGCGACTACGGCTTCTTCCGGTCCATCAACGTCTGGCCGCCTTTCGTCCTGATGGGGATCTACTCCGCCTCGCTTCGGCTTCCATGAGCAACCTGATCGGCGCTTCCCGCATCCTTCACGCCTTGGCCAAGGACGACCTGTTCGGTGAGCGAAATGGCCGCCCGCCCTCGGCAGCCCCTCCCCTCCTCCTGGCCAGGAGGTCCAGTGAACGCCGCTTTCTCTCTCTCCCCCTCCCCCCGTCCGCAGGGCTTGTCCTGGCTCCGGCCAAGATTGTCTCCCGAGGAGGCAACCCCTGGGTGGCCGTCCTCTACACCTGGGGCCTCGCGCAGGTAAGGTCTCCTCCCTATAAGACCTAAAGTGTCAGGATTCCAGCAATCGCCTAATTTGTACTGCGATCCTCGAGCCAAACTTCAAAAAAACTTATGCGCCGATCCCTTGTCCCGTTCTCGGCTCCAGTGGCTCGTCCCGCCTCCTGGCCCTACAGGGATGGCCGTACCTGTGAGCCAGGTGGTCGGGGGCGGAGCTGTCCTGGGTGGAAGGTGGGGCCCCCACCTGGGAGGGGCTGGGGTGGGTTTTCCCGGGTCCTCCTCCCCTCCCCCCTTTGAACGAGCTCCGCCTTCCCCAGTTGGTGCTCCTGGTGGGGAAACTCAACACCATCGCCGGGATCGTCACCGTCTTCTACCTGGTCGCTTACGCCGCCGTAGACCTGGCCTGCCTGGCCCTGGAGTGGGCCTCCGCCCCAACTTCCGGTGGGTGTGGCTTCCCAGGAGGGAGGAAGGGGAGGGCGCACAACCGGGAGGGGCGGGGGATCTGTGGGTTCAGCTGAGTCCCAGAAGGGATGGGGAGGGAGGGACCTTGTCAGCGACATCCATCTCTCTTCCTCCCTCCCTCTCTCTCTCTCTCTCTCTCTTCCTCCTTTCTCTCTCTCTCTTTTTTCTTCCTTTCTCTCCTTTTTGTTCTTCCCTTCCTTTCTTCTTTTTCCTGTCCTTTCTTTTCCTTCCTTCTGTCCTTCCTTTCTTTCTTCCCTCCCTCCCTCTTTCTTTTTCTTTCTTTCTTTTTTTTCTTTTCTTTCCCTTCTTCCTTTTTCTTTTCCTGTGTCCTTTCTTTCTTTTTCCTTCCTTTTTTTTGTTCTTCTTTCTTTTCTTCATTCTTTTTTTCCTCCTTTCTTTCTTTTCCCTTCCATACTTCCTTCTTTTCTTTCTTTCTTCCCTCCTTCCCTTTTTCTTTCTTCTTTTCTTTCTTTTTTCTTTCCCTTCTTTTTCTTTTTTTCTTTTCCTTCCTTCTTTCCTTCTTTTTCCTTTAATTCTTTTTCTTTCTCCCTTCCTTCCTTCCCCTTCCTTCTTTCTTTTCCCTTCCATACTTCCCTCTTTTCTTTCTTTCTTCCCTCCTTCCTTCTTTTTCTTTCTTCTTTTCTTTCTTTTTCTTTCCCTTCTTTTTATTTTTTTCTCTTCCTTCTTTCTTTTTCCTTTTTTTCCCTTTAATTCTTTTTCTTTCTCCCTTCCTTCCTTCCCCTTCCTTCCTTTCTTTTCCCTTCCATACTTCCTTCTTTTCTTTCTTTCTTCCCTCCTTCCCTCTTTTTCTTTCTTCTCTTTTCTTTCTTTTTCTTTCCCGTCTTTTTTTTTTTTTCTTTTCCTTCTTTCCTTCCTTCTTTCCTTCTTTTTCCTTTAATTCTTTTTCTTTCTCCCTTCCTTCCTTCCCCTTCCTTCCTTTCTTTTCCCTTCCATACTTCCTTCTTTTCTTTCTTTCTTCCCTCCTTCCCTCTTTTTCTTCTCTTTTCTTTCTTTCTTTCCCTTTTTATTTTTTTTCTTTTCCTTCCTTTTTCTTTCCTTCTTTTTCCTTTAATTCTTTTTCTTTCTCCCTTCCTTCCTTCCCCTTCCTTCCTTTTCCCTTCCATACTTCCTTCTTTTCTTTCTTTCTTCCCTCCTTCCCTCTTTTTCTTCCTTTCTTCTCTTTTCTTTTCTTTCTTTTTTCTTTCCCTTCTTTTTCTTTTTTTTATTTTCCTTCTTTCTTTCCTTTTTTCCTTCCTTTTCCTTTAATTCTTTTTCTTTCTCCCTTCCTTCCTTCCCCTTCCTTCCTTTCTTTTCCCTTCCATACTTCCTTCTTTTCTTTCTTTCTTCCCTCCTTCCCTCTTTTTCTTTCTTCTCTTCTCTTTCTTTTTTTCTTTCCCTTCTTTTTATTTTTTTCTTTTCCTTCTTTCCTTTTTTTCCTCCTTTTCCCTTTAATTCTTTTTCTTTCTCCCTTCCTTCCTTCCCCTTCCTTCCTTTCTTTTTCTTCCTTCCTCTTCCTCCCTCCCTCCCTCCTTTCCTTCCTTTTTCTTTTTCCTTTAATTCTTTTTCTTTCTCCCTTCCTTCCCCTTCCTTCCTTTCTTTTCCCTTCCATACTTCCTTCTTTTCTTTCTTTCTTCCCTCCTTCCCTCTTTTTCTTCTCTTTTCTTTCTTTCTTTCCCTTCTTTTTCTTTTTTTCTTTTCCTTCCTTCTTCTTTCCTTCTTTTTCCTTTAATTCTTTTTCTTTCCCCCTTCCTTCCTTTCTTTTTCTTCCTTCCTCTTCCTTCCTTCCTTCCTTCCTTCCTCCCTCCCTCCTTTCCTTCCTTTTTCTTTTTTTTTCTTTCATCCGTTCTTTCTCTTCCATCTCCGTAGGCCCACCTTCCAGCTCTTCTCCTGGCATACCTGCCTCCTTGGCATCATCTCTTGCCTGGTGATGATGTTCCTCATCAGCCCGGCGGGAGCCTCGGGGAGCCTGGGGCTCATGCTCCTCCTGTTGGGCTTCATCCACCTCCGCTCGGCGGCCTCCTCCTGGGGCTACATCAGCCAGGCGCTCATCTTCCACCAGGTGCCACGGAAACAGGACGCGGGGAACTGGGTTGTCGGGCGGGGGATCCATCCATCTCACCCATCCATCTTCGCCCTCTCGGAGGCCTGAGGGAAGCCTCTGCAGCCTCGGGAGGCAGCGGGCCCGTTTTGGCACGTTGGGTATTTCCAGAAGGCCTGTTTTTCGGCCTCTCGGAGGCCTGAGGAAGCCTCTGCAGCCTCGGGAGGCGAAAGCAGGCCCGTTTCGGCGCTTTTGGTATTTCCAGAAGGCCCGTTTTTCGGCCTCGGGAGCCTGGGAGAGGCCATTTTTGCCCTCTCGGAGGCCTGAGGGAAGCCTCTGCAGCCTCGGGAGGCCGAAAAAGCGGGCCCGTTTTGCCACTTTTGGTATTTCCAGAAGGCCCGTTTTCGGCCTCTTGGAGGCCTGAGGGAAGTTTGTGCAGCCTCGGGAGGCCGCAAAATGGGCCCGTTTTTGCACTTTTGGTATTTCCAGAAGGCCCATTTTTGGCTTCCAGAGCCTGGGGAGGCCGTTTCGCCCTCTCGGGGCCTGAGGGAAGCCTCTGCAGCCTCGGGAGGCCGAAAACGGGCCCGTTTTAGCACTTTGGGTATTTCCAGAAGGCCCGTTTATCAGCCTCCAGAGCCTGGGGGAGGCCGTTTCGCCCTCTTGGAGGCCAGGGGAAGTTTCTGCAGCCTTGGGAGGCGAAACGGGCCCGTTTCGGCACTTTTGGTATTTCCAGAAGGCCCGTTTTTCGGCATCCGGAGCCTGGGGAGGCCATTTCGCCCTCTCGGAGGCCTGAGGGAAGCCTCTGCAGCCTCGGGAGGCTGAAAAACGGACCCGTTTCGGCACTTTTGGTATTTTTGGAAGACCCATTTTTCGCCCTCTCGGAGGCCTGAGGGAAGTTTCTGCAGCCTTAGGAGGCTGAAAAAGCGGGCCCGTTTTGGCACTTTTGGTATTCCTGGAAGGCCCATTTTTCGGCCTCTTGGAGGCCTGAGGGAAGTTTCTGCAGCCTCGGGAGGCCGAAAAGCGGGCCCGTTTTGCCACTTTTGGTATTTCCAGAAGGCCCGTTTTTCGGCCTCGGGAGCCTGGGAGAGGCCATTTTTGCCCTCTCGGAGGCCTGAGGAAGTTTCTGCAGCCTCGGGAGGCCGAAAAATAGGCCCGTTTCGGCACTTTGGGTATATCCAGAAGGCCCGTTTTCGGCCTCCGGAGCCTGGGGAAGCCTCTGCAGCCTCGGGAGGCTGAGAAACGGGCTCGTTTGGCACTTTTGGTATTTCCAGAAGGCCCGTTTTCAGCCTCGGGAGCCTGGGAGAGGCCATTTTCGCCCTCTCAGAGGCCTGAGGGAACCTGCAGCCTCGAGAGGCCGAAAACGGGCCCATTTTGGCACTTTGGGTATTTCCAGAAGGCCCGTTTTTCAGCCTCGGGAGCCTGGGAGAGGCCATTTTCGCCCTCTCAGAGGCCTGAGGGAACCTGCAGCCTCGAGAGGCCGAAAAGCGGGCCCGTTTGGCACTGGGTATTTCCAGAAGGCCTGTTTTTCGGCCTCTCGGAGGCCTGAGGGAAGCCTCTGCAGCCTCGGGAATCCGTAAACGGGCCCATTTCGGCACTTTTGGTATTCCTGGAAGGCCCGTTTATCGGCCTCTGGAGCCTGGGGAGGCCGTTTCGTCCTCTCGAAGGCGTGAGGGAAGCCTCTGCAGCCTTGGGAATCCGTAAACGGGCCCATTTTGGCACTTTTGGTATTTCCAGAAGGCCCGTTTTTCAGCCTCCGGAGCCTGGGGAGGCCGTTTCGCCCTCTTGGAGGCCTGAGGAAGTTTCTGCAGCCTTGGGAGGCCGAAAAACAGGCCCATTTCGGCACTTTTGGTATTCCTGGAAGGCCCGTTTTTCGGCCTCCGGAGCCTGGGGAGGCCATTTTCGCCCTCTCGGAGGCCTGAGGAAGCCTCTGCAGCCTGTGGTACGCGTGCCATAGGTTCACCATCATGGATATAACACTATGTGCTGTTGCTAAACGGGACGAAACTCCCTTAGCGATGGTCTCGCTCAGCCAACGACCGCCAGCGGAGAAGGAGAGGGGGGAATGTCTCTGGTGGGGCTAACAGGGGGTGTCTCTTCCCCTCTTCCTTCCTTCCCTCCCTCCCCCACAACCTCCGGAAAGGTCCGGAAGTACCTGTTGCTCCTCGACATCCGGAAGGACCACGTCAAGTTCTGGCGGCCGCAGATCTTGCTGATGGTGGCCAACCCGCGCGGGGGAGCCCAGCTGATGAGGTTCATCAACCACCTGAAGAAGGGCGGCCTCTTCGTCCTGGGACACGTGGAGATCGGGGACCTGGGTAGGGGCCACAGATTGAGGCCTGGGGGGCTCCCCTTCCGTGGGATGCCACGGATCGTGGCGGTGGGCGGTTGGAGGCAGGGATCAGGAAGACCAAACCCCAGAAGCATACGGGAATTCGTGGAGGCGGTGAACGTATTCAGCCGGTCCGCACCGATTCGGGAGAAGCGGTTAGCAGAGGATTTGGCGTGGGCCGCCGAACCCGGTAGTAACTTCTGGCTGGCCACGCCCCCGCAACCCGGTTGCCGGTCGCTCGCTTGTCCCCACCCGCCTGACACTCGACTTCGTAAAGTATTCCGCCCCCTCCCGACAATCGGCTGTTTCCGACGATCAGCTGGGCCGGGATTCCCCTCGCTGTCTTACTGCTTCCCCCAGGAGGAAGGAATGAAAGAAGGAGAGGAGGATGAAGGAAGTCAGGAAAAAGAGAAGGAAGGAAGGGAGGAGGAAGGGAAGGAAGGAAGGAAGAGGAGGAAGGAAGGAAGGAAGGAAGGAAGGAAGGAATGAAGGAAGGAAGGAAGGAAGGAAGGAAGGAAGGAAGGAAAGAAGGAAGGAAGGCAGGAAGGAAGGAAGGAAAGAGAGAAGGAAGGGAGGAGGAAGGGAAGAAAGGAAGGAAGGAAGGAAGGAAGAAGAGAAGGAAGGAGAGGAGGAAGGAAGGAGTGGATGATCAGCTGTTCCAACGATCAGCTGTGCCGGGATTCCCTCGCTGTCTTACTGCTTCCCCAGGAGGAAGGAAGGAAGGAAGGGAGAAGAGGAGGAAGGAAGGAGAGAAAGGAAGGAAGGAAGGAGACCAGGACGATCAGCTGGGCCGGGATTCCCCTCCCTTACTTACTACTGACTTCCTGCTTTGCCCAGGGTCCATCCCTGGGCCCAGAAGGCCCAAAAGCCCAGGGGTGTGTGTGTTTGCTGCAAAAATAAAAGCCACGCCCACCCAGTCCCCTGGCCACGCCCGCCTAGCCACGCCCGCCTAGCCACGCCCAGGAACTGCTCGTAAAAATGGCGAATCCCACCCCTGAGAGGAAGTTGGGGCATCTTTTACCGCCTTGGCCCTGCCGCCGAGGGGTGAGGGTGGGAGGAGGAGGGAGGGTTGCGTTTCTTTTTGGCGGCGCCACCTTTTGTCGCCTCTCCCGCAGACACGATGCCCTCGGACCCCATCCAGGCTCACTACAACTTCTGGCTCAGCCTGGTGGACAAGCTGAGCATCAAGGCCTTCGTGGACCTCACCTTGTCGCCTTCCGTCCGGCAGGGGACGCAGCACCTGCTCCGCATCACGGGCCTCGGTGAGGAACCCCGGGGGTGGGGAGGGAGGGGTACGGAGAGTTGTGCCAGGTGAGCGAGGGCACCTGGGACAACCCCGGGTGGGATACAAAAGAAACACAGTCCCGGAAAACCGGCGAAGCCCCTTTGAATTCCTTCGTTTTTGCTTCCAAGCTCTTGAGGGAAGGCAAAGGAAACCCCCACAAACAGTTACAAGAAGGAAGCGGGTGGAAAAAAAGGCAACACACAAACCAGGCTGGAGAATGTCCACAGATCACACACACCGGGAAGGAACGCCAAACTCAAGAGAGGAACTCTAAACGAGAGAGATATTTCCATGCTTTGTTTCCAGCACGCATGTCCGTTCTCACAGCTGCAGCCCAGGAAAGGAGATCAGGGCCCTTTCCTCCCCCGTAGGCCACGCCGTTCACGTTTTTCCCCCTGATCCTCTCCTCCGTGTGTGCCCTAGGATGGAGAGGGGATGGGCCCGGTTCGTCTGACTGCCCAGCCGGCGGCTTCGGTCCCTCCTCGGCCTCCTCCACAACCTTCCACTCCACAACCTTCCACTCCTCCTCCTCCTCCTCCTCTTCCCTCAGAGTATATCTCCACCAGGGGAGTTGGGGAGTAAGTCACTCCTTGGATTGGAGGTTGGCCTTCTTGGGAAACGGAGGGCGTGCCGAGAAATTAACCCTAAAGGGGCACACGTGGAGGAAGAGAGGATAAGGGAGAAACGTGAACGGGTGAAGCCCCTTTTAATTGCTTCACTTTGCGTCCAAGCTCTTGAGGGAAGACAAAAAAACTCCCCCACAAACAGTTACGAGAAGGAGACGGGGGGAAAGCCAACACACAAACCAGGCTGGAGAATGTCCACAGATCACACACACCGGGAAGGAACGCCAAACTCAAGAGAGGAACTCTAAACGAGAGAGATATTTCCATGCTTTGTTTGTCCGTTCTCACAGCTGCAGCCCAGGAAAGGAGATCAGGGCCCTTTCCTCCCCCGTAGGCCACGCCGTTCACGTTTTTTCCCCCTGATCCTCTCCTCCGTGTGTGCCCTAGGATGGAGAGGGGATGGGCCCGGTTCGTCTGACTGCCCAGCCGGCGGCTTCGGTCCCTCCTCGGCCTCCTCCACAACCTTCCACTCCACAACCTTCCACTCCTCCTCCTCCTCCTCCTCTTCCCTCAGAGTATATCTCCACCAGGGGAGTTGGGGAGTAAGTAACTCGTTCGATTGGAGGTGGGCCTTCTTGGGAACGGAGGGCGTGCCGAGAAATTAACCCTAAAGGGGCACACGTGGAGGAAGAGAGGATAAGGGAGAAACGTGAACGGGTGAAGCCCCTTTTAATTGCTTCACTTTGCGTCCAAGCTCTTGAGGGAAGACAAAAAAACTCCCCCACAAACAGTTACGAGAAGGAGAGGGGGAAAAAGCAATACAAACCAGCCAGGTCCAAAGTTAGCCAGCCAGTTTTTGGGCCTAATGCTGGACTAGAACTCCCAGTCTCCTAGTGATTGGTCCAAAGTTAGCCAGCCAACTTTTGGGCCTAATGCTGGACTAGAACTCCCAGTCTCCTAGTCTCCAACTCATTGCCACAATAAGCCACGTTGTCCTCGTTCCGCAGACCAAAATATTGGCGGGGTTATCCATCCCGGTCCGCATGCTGTGTCTTCATCTACTCTGGGGTGGGGGGAAGGGAGGGGAGCCCAGTTGGTCCTCTCCCTTTCGGGAACCCACTTGGGGGCTGCCTTGACGTGGTTTGCGGGCCTTCTTTTTCGTCCGCAGGCGGGATGAAGCCCAACACCCTGGTCCTGGGTTTCTACGATGACTCGGTGCCCGAGGATTACTTCCTGGAGGATCCGGCCTTCAGCCAAGCTCGGGAGAACGACGAGTTTGGGGTGGACTTGCCGGCCTTGCAAGCCCACTTCCCTCCCGTACGGGTGACGGCCAACCAGCGGGCGCTGAAGCCCTCCGAGTACGTGGCCATCGTCTCGGACGCGGTGAAGATGCACAAGAACGTCTGCCTGGCCCGCTACTTCCACCTCCTCGACAGGGACCTGCTCTCTTCCTCGGCGTCCAAGAAGCGCCTGGAAGGCCGCTACATCGACGTCTGGCCCCTCAACCTCCTCCGCCCGACACGCCCACCTACGTGGACATCTGCAGCCTCTTCCTCCTCCAGATGGCCTGCATCCTCACCATGGTCAACTCCTGGAAGGGGGCCCGGTTGCGGCTCTTCATCTGCGTGGAATCCGGGGACGGGGGCTGGGGGAGCAAGGAGGAGAAGCTACGGGAGCTCCTGACCAAGCTGAGGATCAAAGCCACCATCAAGATCGTCACCTGGGACCAGGTGGCCACCGTCCCTGCGGTCACGGGAGGCGGGAGGTCCCGGAGAGTCCTCCCGCCGGGAGACGCGCGCGGGGGAAACCTTCCTCAACGCGGCCACCTTCCGCGTGACCGATGAGTACTTGAGGTCGGTCAACGAGCTGCTGCGGAAGCAAGGCGGGCAGACGGCCGTGCGTTTCCTCTACCTGCCGCGCCCTCCCGCCGACACCTCCCAGTACGAGCGCTACCTGGAGCAGCTGGAGATCCTCACCGCGGCCTGGGGCCCACACTCCTGATCCACGGGCTGACTCCCGTCACCTGCACCGAGCTGTAAGCGGGCCCCGTCGGCGCGTTCGTGGGCCAGCTACGGCCCTCGCTTGTCAACGACGACGAACGAAACGTGCCTTTTGAGGCAGGCGGGGAGAATAAACGAAGCCAGGCCTGACGACGTTTTTGGGGGGTGAGAAGGCGAGACTTTTGAGGTGGGTTGCGGAAGCAGGAGAGGAGGAACAAGGACTGCGTTCTGCGGTGACACAAACGTCTTCCGGTAATCGGCCGACGATTTTCTTCGCATCGTCTGAACGGGACCCTCGGCCGAGAGATCTTCTCGTACCCCTGGAGGCATGAAGGATTCGTCGGAGCTCTCCACACCCCGCCGCCCGATTTTCAGAGTCGGACGTGCTTCCCTCATCCGTTTCCTCGTTGTTCTGATCCAAACCTGGTTCCAAGGAAGCAAACCCCAATCCGAGGGAACAGCGAAACCGTTGAGGGATTCTGGACGAATTCCGTTCCTTCCCGGTTAAAAGCCTGTTTCAAACTCATCGTCCCGGATAAGAACGAGCTTTGCCAAGGGGGTGCAAGGCTGCCAAGAACCCGAGATGAAGTTACTAAGAAATAGTACAAACCCAAAGAGTCTCCAAACCCCAACTCCGATATTCGAACTTCCACAAGGCTTTGAAGGGGGCATAGAACTTCTTTGCTTCCTGCAAAGAGCTGCAGTTTCTCAGCTGGCTTTTTATCCCTTATGGGATAAAACTCCCGAATCTTCCCCAAGGCTTGAAGGGCATAGAACTTCTTTGCTTCCTGCAAAGGACTCCGGTCTCTCAGGCTGGCTTTTATCCCTTTTCTACTAGAATGTCCACGAGGCTGAGTTTGAAACATCTTTGCTTCCTGCAACGAACTCCGGTTTCTCCGCTGGCTTTTCTCTCCTCAGGGAGCAGCCATGACCTTGCGAGTCGCCCGCGGCTGCTCAGCCATTCACGCCCGCCGCTGGCGAACCACAACCCTCGTGCGAGGGAGGAGGACAAAGCGGGCGCCGATCTTCGGGCGAAGAAAAACAACCTGGGCCTCTTCGGACGTTCCAGGCGGCGCCTCCTCCACCCGGGTTCTCTACGCTGGCTTGACCCGAGACTGGCCAGCCTTCTCCTCCTCCTCCCCGTGGGGTTGGGGATGACAAACTCCCCTCCATCGTGGCGGCCGCGTTGGCGGGAACCCCCGGGGTTTTGCAGCGCGTCGGACCCAAAGGAGCTCGTTCGGCGTCGTTTTGCGAGCCGCGTGGATCGGGAACGTTGGGTGTGAGACGCTGGCGGCTCGAAGCTTCGACGTGGCTCGTTTCTGTAGGGGGTGTTTGAATCCTCTTCTGTCCGGCTCGCACATCCCGGTTTGTGTGGGGGTTCCAAAATGGTTGGAAGAACCCCCGTCGAGAGGCCTTTTACGGGAAGCGGTCCGGAGCGAGCGAGCGAGCCAGGCCGTCCAGGGTTCCTTGGAAGTCGTTCCGCCTCTTTCAGCTGGAAGGGGGGGGGACCGTCTTTGTACCCCGATTCTCTCCCCCATTTTGGAATTAGGATTAAAGCTCCTCCCCCCGGCTCCACAGCCCTGGCTGGGGGTGGGGTGTCTCCATAGCGGATTAGAAACGACTTACGCACTTAACACTTTCTTCTCGTGCAAAAGATACTTCTACTAACCACTAACTCTCACACACACACACACACACACATCCACACACACACCGGATTCAGCTGCCTCTCAAGCCAGGGGATTGGGGAAGGGGGGGGACTGCCTGGGAAAACGGGGTGCAGGGTTGGAAAGAGGGAGCATCGGGGGGAGAGCAGCTGCTCCTGAGAGATCAACCCCGGGCAATAAAAGCGCAACTGGAGGAGCAGAGCGTTGTCTTTGTCATCTTTCAGCCCTACCCCTTTCTTTCCTTCCTCCCCTTCCCTCCCTTCCGACCTTCCTTCCTCTTCTATCCTTTCCTTCCTTCCTTCTTCCCTTTCCTTCCTTCCTTTCCTTCCTCCCTTCCTCTTCTGTCCTTTTGTTCCTTCCTTCCTCTTCTGTCCTTTCCTTCCTTCCCTCCATCTCCTTCCTTCCTTCCCTTTCTTCCTTCCTTCCCTTTCTTCCCTCTCTTCCTCCCTCTCCTTCCTTCCTTCTTTCCTTCCTTCCTCCCTCCCGTTCCCTTCCTTCCCTTTATTTCCTTCCTTCCTTTTCTTCCTTCTCTTCCTTTCCTTCCTTCATTCCCTCCCTCTCCTTCCTTCTTTCCTTCCTTCCCTCCCTCTCTCCCTCCCCTTCCCTTTCATCCCTTTATTTCCTTCCTTTTCTTCCTTCCTTCCCTCCCTCTCCTTCCTTCCTTCCTTCCCTCCTTCCTTCCCTTCCTTCCTTCTATCCCTTTCCTTCCCTTTATTTCCTTCCTTCCCTTTCTTCCTTCTCTTCCTTTTCCTTCCTTTCTTCTTCCCTTCCCTCCCTTCCTTTCCTTCCCTCCCTTCCTTTTCCTTCCTTCCTTCCCTCTCCTTCCTTCCTTCTTTCCTTCCTTCCCTTTCTTCCTTCTCTTTCCTTCCTTCCCTTTATTTCCTTCCTTCCCTTTCTTCCTTCTCTTCCTTTTCCTTCCTTCCTTCCCTCCCTCTCCTTCCTTCCTTCTTTCCTTCCCTTC
>NC_142025.1:123317969-123327969 GCF_049901735.1 Notechis scutatus
CCGATACCGGTCCGCTGAACAACTCTTACCGGGCCGCTGGTTGCTGGGCGCCGCCATCTTTTGGTAAAAAGTGCTTCCGGTGAGCTTTTCCGGGTAGAAAGCTCACGGAAGCACTTTTTCATCAAAAGATGGCGGCGCCAGCTTCGTGAGCTTTTCCGGTAGAAAGCCATTTCTACCGAAAAAGCTCACGGGCGCTGGCGCCGCCATCTTTTCGTCAAAAAAAGATGGCGGCGCCCAGTTGATGCCGGTACTGGGCCGCAGCGTCAAAAAGGTTGGGGATCCCTGCCTTACGGGATAAAACTCCCGAGTCTTCCACAAGGCTTGGAGGGCAGAGAACTTCATTGCTTCCTGCAAAGAACTCCGGTCTCTCAGGCTGGCTTTTTATCCCTTATGGGATAAAACTCCCAAGTCTTCCACAAGGCTCGAAGGGCAGAGAACTTCGTTGCTTCCTGCAAAGGAATCCGGTCTCTCAGGCTGGCTTTTTATCCCTTACGGGAATAAAACTCCCGAGTCGCCCGTGGCTGCTGCAGCTGCTCTTTCCTTCGAGCAGCCCCGCTGGGCACAGGCTCCTCGGGATGCTCTTCCTCACGGCTGCCGGCGTCCCCAATCTCCGACGGCAGCACTCCACTCCCTGATTGGTCCTGCCCCCCCCCTCCCTGCATCCCACGCAGGCCCCTCATCCGAGTCCTCCGCTCTCCGTCTGCACCTGCTTCCAGCCAACCACAACACCGTGGGTGGGAAAGCAGTACATTCCTTAAATGCTGCAGATAATTGCTAGGCAGCCGAAGCTGTTGGCACGCAAGATGATTACCTGAGCGCGTGATCGATGACTCTGGGCTACGGAGGTGTCCCGTTGGATACTCGACATCCAGGGCTGGATGGGAGGAAGATCCGGCTCAACGGGGGAAATGAAGGGTGCCTTTTAGTATCGGCTAACGCCGACACATCAACTCCTAATAAATCTGAGAGATGCGGCTAGAGACTTGTGAGTCGAATTGGGGGGTGCATGTCGGAGCCTGGACAGGATGGGCGTCGCGTGCTTAGCAAGCGCTGGGAGCCTCAACGCGGAAGGAAAGGCCTGCGTCCGCCATCATGAGGGTCCCGCCCTAGGGAGCCAACTCCCCGAAGCTTCAAGACTGCTGTGACCCCAAGCTTGAACCGACCAGTTGAATTAGTTGCTTCCTGCAAAAGCTCCCCTCCCGTTCGCTTCCTCTTTTAGGTCCTACGGGAAGGGCCAATCCCCTCTGAAATGTGGGCCTTACTCCTGAGTCGACCCGGCTTTCTCAACTGTCCTTGTCTTCTGGTAGTTTTTGTGACCCACGCTTTCCGAGACTGTAATTACACCCACGCTTCTTTTCGCAAAACAAGCCTGGTTTTATTGCCAACACGGGGGAATTATTTTCATTCCCAGCCGGGAATGAGTCCCAAAACAGTTCCTCGAGATAAGCACCCGCCTTTCTCTCCTTTGAATGGCTGCTAACAACTAAAGTGCCAAATGACCTATTAAAAAAAAAAAAAGCCAACCGAAGGACAAACTCCACACAGAGCTTCCAGGATGAATCTGAGCAGAGCGAACAACCTTGCTTCCTGCCAAGGTTTCATCCCCTTGGCCTGACTTTTATCCCTTAGGGCACTGCCAATAACCAGAAGTGTCCAATGAACTAGGGGGGGGAAAAAAAAAAACCACCGAAGTACAAAGAGCTTCAAGGAAGAACCTGAACCGAACGAACGACCTTGCTTCCTGCAAAGAGTTCGTCGTTGAGGGCTGACTTTTATCCCTTAGGCGAGGAGCGATCACTTCCCAGCCTTACTCCCGAATCGCCCCTTTGGTCTCAGCTGTTCTCGCCTTCTGGCAGCTCTGTGCATACGCACACTGGGAACCGGCTCCCCTGGGTCCTCTTCCTTGCTGCTCCCAGACTCCGGAGGATCCGGAGGCAGCGCCCTACTCCCAGGATGGTCCTGTCCCCATCTCTGCGTCGGACGCAGGATCCTTCGTCCGAGGCCTCTCCAGATTCCCTGACGGGTCCCTCGTTCTTCCCCACTGTCCAACTCCGCTACCGTCTGCACCGGCGGCTGGCGAACCACAACAGGTGGGCAGGCGGTGTGTTCTATCCTAGCCAACGCCCCCAAAAAGCACTACGTCAATTCCGAGTCCCGGAAAAAAAAAACCTGTTTGCCTTCGTGTGAATGTAGTTCATTCCCCAATCCGCCAACGTCTCGGCAAACGGTCTTGCGAAGAAGGGAGACCTTATCAAATCCTGGAATTCAGCCCGGTAAATTGTTCCACGCTCAGTGCTGACAAGGAAGGGCCGGGTTATACAGACAAGGCTGGAAGGACCAAACAACCAAAAGCCGCCACCCCCCCCGCCTCACTGCTGTCCAAGCCCGAAGGCAGCTGATGACCGCCAGCCTCCCCTTGGCCCCACCTCTGCCTCCGACGCTCGGACCCTCGTCCGAGTCCTTCCCAAACTCCCTGACTGGCCCCCTTTTTTTCCCCCTCACTTTCCAACACCGCTGCCGTCCGCACCACAACAAGACCGATAAAAAGACAGCCGAGCTCTGGAGCTGCTTGCTAGGCCTGGCTGGGTTCCTGTGGCTGGATTGGCAGGTCGTCGGTGGGGCCAGGTCGAACCCGGCCTTCCCTTCCTGGCTGGCTCGCCAAACCAGTTCCACTAAAAGGGCAGAGGAGTACAATGGGTTTGTGTTTAATCTGATTCAGGTGGAATCGGGGTGGAATGGGGTGGAATTGGCTGGTTTGGTTGCTGGGTGGTTTAATTTGCTTCTTCATTTTTTTATTTTTAAGTGCAGAAGCCGTTCTCCCAGCTGGCCTCTCCAAAGACGACCTTACTTTGTGCTAGACTAGAGCGAGAGTGCCCAAACTTGTCCCTTTTTAAAGATTTTGGTGGGTTTCCAACTCCCAGAATCCCCTGGCCCGGCAAGGTTTACCAGAATTCAGCATGGATACTGTTAGGATATGCGCAGAGTAACCCTTATATAAAAAAGGACATGCACCACGGAAAACGGTTTATGAGAACAGTTACGAAGAAATATACAGCCGTACAGAGTTGAACAAGTTGTCTTCATGTTTGCTTGAAGAAATAGCCCAGTCCAATAAACAGTCCGCGTCTTACACGTTTTTTAACAGTCCATAAATATCCAGTCTTCTGACCGGTTCCATGTCTTTCACAGCAGACAAATATCAACCCATAATACAACAAAGAATCTTCGACATCAACAGAATATCGAAATAAACAGGGTTAGTCAGTATCGGTCCGTAGTCAGTCGGTATCGGTATCAAGAGAGATCATCAGTGAAAAAGAGAAAAAGAGAAAGAGAATTAAACCATGATCTATAGCTCCCTCTTGTGGCCACTTGTCTTCTTAACCGGTTTCAAGTCTTTTACAGCAGACAACTATCAAACCATAATACAACAGATAAACTTCGATAACAACAGAATATCCAAATAAACAGAGTTAGTTAGTCAGTATCGGTATCAAGAGAGATCATCAGTGAAAAAGAGAAAAAGAAAAAGAGAATTAAACCATGATCTATAGCTCCCTCTTGTGGCAACTTGTAGCATAATTAACCAACCAGAACACAGCATAATACATTACGGTATTTTTCCTTAAAGCTACAAACATATATATATATATGGTGTTCGCTTGTTCGGAGTATTTTCCACGTCATTGTAGTTCTTTTAAAGTTGTAGCTACAACTTTAAAAGAACTACAATGACGTGGGAAAATACCCGAACCATATATATATATATATATATATATATATATATATATATATATATATATATATATATATATATATATATATATATATATATATATATATATATATTGTCAACCCAACTACGGTATTTACAGATACATAACAGATACAACAAGAAGAAATGTGGCTACACCACCTTCCTCCCATGTTTTGATAGGATAACTTTCTTAGTGGATGGTGGGAATGCGGTAAACGTAATATATCTTCAGCAAAGTGGTTGGGTGGGTGGGGCGGAAATAGCTGGCAGAGGAATTCTGGGAATTGAAGTCCACAAGTCTTAAATGAGATTAGATTAAGATTAGATTCAACTTTATTATTGCCATGGATACGGGCAGCGAAATGCAGCTAGCATCCAGCCAGAAGTGCAAAAACAACCGTAAAATATAAATATATGTGTGCAAATGTGCAAGGCATCTTATGAATGTGTCAGTGGAAAACACAACAAAATGTATGTACACAAGCACACAAAGATATGTGTGACCACACATATATGAACATATAAATGGTTTAATTCTCTTTCTCTTTTTCACTCTTTTTCACTCTTGATACTGATACTCTGACTACGGACCGATACTGGCTAACCCTGTACAAAATGTTTATGGACAAATGGAATATAAATACAAATGCGCAGAGAATTATACAAAATACATCCTATGTTATCAAGGGAAGCATCAGCATATGTGTGGGGACAAACAAACTGAGGATTTTGTTTATATCTATTTATCTATATTGCATTTTCTGATAGGATAACTTTCTTAATAGACAGTGGGGATGCAGAAAACAACAACTAAATGCTCTGTCTTACATGTTGGCAAATAAAATACAAAAGTTAGAGACTCCTGATATACATTTATACCATATGTACACAGACGTCATATCTCCTGTTCTTCTTTGGTCATTTTCACAAAACGTCTTTACTTCCTTTTTTTTTTAATCATTTATACCATATATTCCACATCATAAAAACACCTTCTTCTTCCCTATTTCTTAATGACATAGTTAATCATTTCTGCACATTGACGTATTTTATTAATTACTGCCAGATCTGTCGATATCGTGGTCGAAAAGGGCTGGACAATTCTGGGAGTTGAAGTCCATAAGTTTTAAAGTGGCCAAGGTTGGAGACTCCTGATATATATCTGTATCTATATCTATATCTATATCTATATCTATATCTATATCTATATCTATATCTATCTATCTATCTATCTATCTATCTTTATCTATATATCTATATCTATATATCTACATATCTATATATCTATATATATCTATATCTATATCAATATCTATATCTACATCTACATCTATCTATCTAACTATCTATCTACTGTATATCTATCTATCTATCTATCTATCTATCTCTATATCTATATCTATATCTATATCTATCTATCTAACTATCTACTGTATATCTATCTATCTATCTAACTATCTAACTATCTACTGTATATCTATCTATCTAACTACTGTATATCTATCTATATCTATCTATCTATCTGTCTGTCTATCTATCTATCTATCTATCTATCTATCTATCTATCTATCTACTGTATATCTATCTATCTACTGTATATCTATCTATCTATTTACTGTATATCTGTCTATCTATCTATCTATCTATCTATCTATCTATCTATCTACTGTATATCTATCTATCTATCTACTGTCTGTCTATCTATCTATCTATCTATCATCTATCTATCTATCTATCTATCTATCTATCTATCTGTCTATCTATCTATCATCTATCTATCTATCTATCTATCTATCTATGCATCTATCTATGCATCTATCTATCTATCTATCTATCTATGCATCTATCATCTATCTATCTATCTATCTATCTATCTATCTATCTATGCATCTATCTATGCATCTATCTATCTATCTATCTATCTATCTATCTATCTCTATATCTATATCTATATCTATCTATCTAACTATCTACTGTATATCTATCTATCTATCTAACTATCTAACTATCTACTGTATATCTATCTATCTAACTACTGTATATCTATCTATATCTATCTATCTATCTATCTATCTATCTATCTATCTATCTATCTATCTATCTATCTATCTATCTATCTATCTACTGTATATCTATCTATCTACCGTCTATCTATCTATCTATCTATCTATCTATCTACTGCAGGGGTCCCCAACCGCCGGTCCGCGGACCGGTACCGGGCCATGAACAAGCCTTACCGGGCCGCTGGTTGCTGGCGCCGCCATCTTTTTGGTAAAAAAGCAATTTTTCGTCAAAAAGATGGCGGCGCCAGCGCTTCAGGTGAGCTTTCCGGGTAGAAAGCCATTTCTACCCGAAAAAGCTCACCAGAAGCGCTGGCGCCGCCATTTTTGACGAAAATCACTTCCGTGACGTCACCGGAAGTGATTTTCGTCAAAAGATGGCGGCGCCAGCTGACGCCGGAACCGGGCCGCTGGCGCCAGCTGACGCCGGAACCGGGCGCGGCGTCGAAAAGGTTGGGGATCCCTGATCTACTGTATATCTATCTATCTACTGTATATCTATCTATCTATCTACTGTATATCTGTCTATCTATCTATCTATCTATCTATCTATCTATCTATCTATCTATCTATCTACTGTATATCTATCTATCTATCTACTGTCTGTCTATCTATCTATCTATCTATCATCTATCTATCTATCTATCTATCTATCTGTCTATCTATCTATCATCTATCTATCTATCTATCTATCTATCTATCTATCTATGCATCTATCTATGCATCTATCTATCTACCTATCTATCTATCATCTATCTATCTATCTATCTATCTATCTATCTATCTATCTATCTATCTATCTATCTCTCTATCTATATTGCATTTTCTGATAGGATAACTTTTTTAATAGACAGTGGGAATGCAGAAAACAACAACTAAATGCTCTGTCTTACATATTGGCAAATAAAATGCAAGCTGAATAGTCAAGACTTTATTGAGGATCCAAACTCCGTCAAGGACCTTGGAGTAACTCACCTCTAATGATCTAAGGGCTAGAGCCCACTGTAACTACATAGCCCAAAAGGGCATTAAGAGTTGTTAACCTAATCCTACGTAGCTTCTCTGGTAATATCACACTACTAACTAGAGCCTACAAAACATTTGCCAGACCAATACTCGAATGCAGCTCGTCGGTCTGGAACCCGCATTACGTATCGGATATTAGCACGGTGGAGAAAAGTCCAGAAATATTTCACGAGAAGAGTTCTCCACTCCTCTACTCGTTGCAGAAGACCTTATGCCACCACCAGACTCGAACTTCTAGACCTAGAAAACCTTGAATTACGCCGCCTTCGGTCTGATCTAAGTATAGTACATAAAATCATACATTGCAATGTCCTACCTGTCAATGAATCCTTCAGCTTCAACCATAACAACACAAGAGCAAACAATAGATACAAACTCCAGGTTAACCGCACCAAACTCGATGGCAGGAAATACGACTTCAGCAATAACAGAGCGGTCAATGTCTGGAATCCTCTACCTGACTCTGTGGTTTCTTCCCCAAACCCCCAAAACTTTAACGTTAGACTGTCTACTATGGACCTCACCCCTTTCCTAAGAGGCCTGTACGGGGCGTGCATAAGCGCACCATCGTGCCCACCGTCCCTGTCCTATTGTTTCTTTTATATTTTATTTTTCTTATATGTATCCATTTCATGTATTCATAACCATGTTTATACTTATACCGTCCCTGTCCTATTGTTTCTTTTATTTATTTTTCTTATATGTATCCTCTATGTATCTTATATATATTTCTTCAATGTATTTCATGTATTCATAACTATGTTTATACTTATACCGTCTGTGTCCTATTGTTTCTTTTATTTATTTTTCTTATATGTATCCTCTATGTATCTTATATATATTTCTTCAACGTATTTCATGTATTCATAACCATGTTTATACTTATACCGTCCCTGTCCTATTGTTTCTTTTATTTATTTTTCTTATATGTATCCTCTATGTATCTTATATATATTTCTTCAATGTATTTCATGTATTCATAACCATATTTATACCGTCCCTGTCCTATTGTTTCTTTTTATTTTTCTTATATGTACCCATTTCATGTATTCGTAAACATGTTTATACTTATACCGCCCCTGTCCTATTATTTCTTTTTATTTTTCTTATATGTATTCATAACTATGTTTATACTTATACCGCCCCTGTCCTATTATTTCTTTTTCTTTTTCTTATATGCATCCGTTTCATGTATTCCTAAGCATGTTTATACTTCATACCTCTTACCCTACAATCGCTTGACCAAATAAAAAGAAATCAAAAAATAAAAAAGAAGCGTCATCCATCTTGACTTCAGGAAAGCAAGCGGGGGAACGGAAAGAGCCGGCTGGGCAATTCTGGGAGTTGAAAGTCGCCAAGTTCTTAAAAAGTTGCGCTGGAGAAAAGGTTGTGGCTTTTGGGGAGGAGGGAGGGAAAGAAAAAAGGGGGGAGGGAAAAACCAGGCCAAGTTGCTCTTAACAATTTTTTTTTTTTTTGGAGAAAATTTTATTAATTTTTAAAGACATACAAGAGATGAAACCTAAGGACATCAAACCTCTTTCCTGAACGTTATTTGTAAATTTGAACGAAGCAAAGGAAACATTTTATACACCATTGGCACATCTCCTTCTCGACACCTACATCTCCTTTCAAGTTTCTCATTCTTTCTCCCTTTACTTTTAATTCAATTTATATTTCTTTTCTCTATTTATCTATTTGATACGTTTTTATTCACTATCCCTATTTTTCCTTTCTGGCTTGCTTTATGCTCTTCTAATCTTTTATTCTCCATTGTCCTCTTCGAACATTCCTCCAAGGTTTTATTAGCTCAATCAAACACAAAAACACAAAACATAAAAATATAAAAAAAAAGCCTCTTTTCTGAAAGTTGCTTAGTCCCGGGTTATAACTCTTCTTACAGACAATAAATTCAAATTCATGTTCATTTTGTATACCATTCCATATCTTATTACCATGTTCAATTTTCTATATAGCTTCTCATCTCTTTGAAACTTTCTTAGTTTTATTTTATAAAAAATAAATTATTTATTTTATTTTATTTTATTTTTGTATCTCATCTCAATTCAAATCATAATATTTATTATTCTTTGTCTGTTCTGTTTTATCCATTTATCTTTCTTCTTTAAACAAAACTTCTCCTGTACATTAATTGGAGTATGACGCCTTTGTCTCTTTCCCCGACATTTATAATACTTATATATAAAATACATAACTTACACTGGGATTCTGTTTGGTACATTCCAAAATTATACAATATTATCAATGCCAATGCAAATCTATTCACTAATATTAATATTCATTGATATCTTAGACACTTCACACGTTACTTTTCAATTAAATATCATACTTTTTTTTTTAAACAGTTTATTAGTTTTTACAATTAAAAACAACCAACGATACATACACAAATAAACGAGGAAAAAAAAAAAGAAGGAAGAAAAGAAAGAAAAGAAAAGATTGAAAAGAAAGAAAAAAGAAGGAAGAAAAGTTAAAAGCATTCTTATTTTTACAGTTTGCAAGATCTTTTTTTTTTCATAGCCTTTGATTTATGTCATATACACACACCTCTTCTATACATATATCGCTATCTCATTATTATAGGTTAATACTTTCCTCTTATGCCTGATGGTATATAATTTATCTTTGGATCAATCCAATTGTACCAACCATTCCAAGTATCATAATATAGTGAAGTATCTTTGTTTTTTTAGTGCCAAAGTCAGTTTGTCCATTTCTGCACATTTTGAAATTTTATCAATAATCACTTCATCTGGTGGAAATTGATGTTTTGTTTTATTTATTTATTTATTTATTTATTTGATTTGCCAATTGTTTACAAGATAATAAGTATAAGTGTATATATAGTTGTGAATACATGAAATGGGTACATATAAGAAAAATAAAAGAAGAATAATTGTTCTTTCCAATATTGAGCGAAGGCTAATCTGGTTAAGATGTGTATTGTTATGTATTTAGCTTTTTTTTGGAAATTTGTTCGTCAAAGATCCCTTGCAGGAAGGACTCTGGCTTATATTCGATCTGCTCTTTTGTCATTTCTTCCAACCAAGTTTTGATTTTCTTCCAGTAATTTTGGGTTTCTGTACATGTCCGCCACATATCATACTTTTATGGGAACACCGATTTTCCATAGTTATTT